>NW_025952604.1:0-6000 GCF_023119035.1 Salvia hispanica | reverse complement strand
ATCCGAATCAAAAAATCACATCCATTTTCAAATAGAATTATATATTTTTTTTTTTAAATAGAATTGAATATGATAGTGACGGGAAAATTTCGAAATTCAAGACAACTTTAGCTTAGGATTTTAAGATGTTTCGAGCTTAGGGATATTTATTTTGTAATTTCGATTTTCTTGTTCGAATACGGTTTTATACTTCCTCCTTTCTATGATATTGGAGTCATTTTGTCATTTTAATACATTCTATAGCAGTGGAGTCATTTTTATTTTTTTATTTATTTTTAGTAAAAAGTCAGCACATTTCTCCTTACTTACTTTTTCCTCTCTCTACTTTATTCTATCGACTTTTTTTCTCTCCTACTTTGTTATATTTTTATGGCAAAACACATTATTAGGTCCTTATACTTTAATCAAAATGTTTATTAGGTCCTCGTACAATTTTTTCGTTTTAATAGGTCCTTATACCTTTCTCATAAATTTCATCACATCCTCGTACATTTTTTTCGTTTTAATAGGTCCTTATACTTTGATTATAAATTTTATTAGGTCCTTATAAAAAATTTTATTTTAAGATATTTTTTTACTTTTATTTTAGATAATAATTTATATTTAATTAATTAAATTTAATGAACCTTTTAATTTTATTATTTAACTTATCTTATGATTATAAATATTCCCTATTAAAACGAAAAAATTGTACAATGACCTAATTAACATTTTAACTAAAGTATAAGGACCTAAGAATGTGTTTTGCCTCAATTATATTATAACTTTAATATGATGAAAATATATGACATGCTATGCATTTAAGTTATGACCTTGGTGCGTACATGTATATAAATTAAAGATGTGATGGAATAATTGTACCAAACGACGTTGTTTAAAATCAAAAATTTTGTATACATAGCATATTATGGGAATTTACAAAAAATGTTAAAATTAAGATTGCGGAAATTGACCATAAAATAGACCAAATATGACAATTTTTGTGACAATTTGCACTTAATTAAACACACCACGCGTGATTGCTTGATTTGTGTTAATAAATCCATGATCAAATTACAGCTTGAGCTCTCCGCTCTCCTCTCCTCTATTAATTACGATAAATGGGTTCGCATTTATAAATTATTATGAATGGTAATTAAGACTCCAGTTATACTTATATAAGGTGAGCATACATTACTACATAATGATATATTATATATGAGTGCTATTTTAGTTACTTATTCTGTTATTCACTCAAAACGCATTCCACTCGTCATGGCAATCACCACCTTCACCGCCGCTCACAGAGCGAGCCGACGGGCCTCCTCCGGCCGCGCTGTGTCCACGTGGATCGTGAACGGCATCACCGACGTGTTCTTCGCATCATTGGAGAGATGCTTGTGCATTAGAATCTCGACAGACGAAGGTGATTTTAGAGACGACGAAGATGAAACCACTCCTCTTCTTTTCAGCAACAGAAAAAAGGTGAACATCTTAAATAAGACGAGAGAGAATATTAATCTCTTTATGTAAAATAGAATTCACTACATCTTCAATTGTTTAATTACTCATTTTTATTGCTAATCACTGTGATTTGGCTTTGTAAATTCAGCTAATATAGAATACAATGTTAAAATGAATAAGAGATTTTGTACGTTAAGTCATGAAATGTATGATTTTCCTCTTCTTTTTTGCCAAAATCTCCTTGTTATTTATGAACAAAGGACTCGTTGATAAGAATATTACACTCTTCTTGTTACGATAGAAATGAATGTGATTCTTATTTTTATTCTATTGATTTGCTTGTTATTGTAGAATGATGGAAGTAATGAAATGAAAATACAAAAGGAATGCAGAATAATCATTTCATTCATATTTTCGTGTCATTTCACTCTCATTTTATTCTACCATACCGAAAACTAAAAGGGTCTTAATACTTTAATTAAAATTTAAAACAATTTTCCTAAACACATAAATTTGTCTAATTTATTTGTGGCACATGCACATTAGTGATTTTTCAGTTGTTGTAATTTATTACTATTACATCTTTCTCATATACTAGTACTTATGATTTATGTACATTTATAATACGTCATCCATGGTTACATCAATACTTATAATTTTCTAATCAATTATACTCCATACGTCCCGCTTTAGCAGTCTCATTGACTTATCTGCCATTTTTTTGTATAAAATGATAAAAAATAGCTAAAGTGGAGAAATGATAAAGTAAGAGAGACAATAATGTAGATAAGACTCTTCTCTATATTATTCTCTCTCTTAATTTACCATTTCTCCTCTTTAACTATTTTTTATCGTTTTTACAAAAAGATGATAAAAAAGTCAATGAGACTGCTAAGCGGGACGGAGGGAGTATTAAATATTGCTAAAACTACGAACAGAACATATACTGATATACATGGTTAATCTTTTCGGGTATTTTAGTTGAAACAAGTTTATGAAAACTAATTAATTTAAAATAATTTAATATATTACATATTTATTTTTGTGCAATAATAAAAAAATATTAGCTTTTAAATTAAATTTCTTAGATATCTGCATAATTATCTCCAAATCTAATTAAAAGTTTTTAACAATCATGCGCGAGCTAATGTAAATCTTTCATATCAAATTATATTTCTTAAATATAATATGAGCAATTTAATAGGGATGGTATAACAAAAACAGTGAATAAAACCATTTTATTTATTTTATATATAATTTAATTTAGGCGATAATTCTATTTTTATTGAGTAAATAAAAATATATATAATTTGCCAACTCTCTATTCCAGAAGAATCACTATTCACTTATTCCGTGTAATTAAACAATGTCACGACTAACTTTGTCCGATGACCAAACAATTCTTTTTTGAAAGCCCGTGACGAAGTAATTAATTTAATTACTAAAAGCCAATTTCGATAAGAATGTCTGATTAAATTTATTTTTCATAATTTTAGTTATCTTTTTCCAAAACAACACCAATATGTAGTACTGCTAAACAATATATAAATGTAATTATAAGAAAAAGAGACATATAAACATTATGTCAAAAAGACATTTCACATAAGAAAAATAAATAATTTATTAAAATCTGTATAACAGTTTAAGTAATTATGGTCATACATATGTGGTGTATTTATTTCATTTGGTCACACAAAGAAAGACATACAAAAGTAGTAAATTATTATGCTTTTTATTGAGATTTATAATCTTATAATGATTTGAATTCCCAACTTATTAGTTGACAAGATAATTTTTAGCAACTAAATTATATTTCATCATTGCTAGAATAACAAAAATAGCACGTTCATATCGCTTTTCGTTCATTTCTGCCGTGAACCGCCATAATAAAAGCATGCGAAGCAGCTAGAAGCACTCTTATTCACGGATGAATTGGGAAGGTGTGAAAAGATAAATTCCTTTTATTCGAGGAGTAGTGTGATTGGAAGGACCTCTTTTGCTTCTTTATAATGTTGTTATCAAATCCTAATAACAAAAGAAAGATAATTCCTATCAAGTTCCTATAAGAAAATTACAAAAGAAAAACAAAAAAGATAATTTATAAATATTCAAACACAACGAAAAAGATCGTCACCGGCGTCGAAAGACAGAGGCGATGCAACGATTGTCAATGGCACTGACGAAAAGCGTAAGCAAACCCTGACCCAAAGGATTGAGGTGGAGTTGCCACACCATGAGTAGGCAACATTGACCACAACCTAAAATTCAATAGAACTTTCCGATCCTCATGGGCGAGCGGTGGAGTCCTTCAACCCCCCGGGCAACGTGGAGCCGCAATTATGTGTAAGCAAAACATTCATACACTCGGGGTTTGACTACTAGATTACACTGCAATCGTACACTAAATGATTGATAAACAGAAAAATATGGCAGCTAACATTTATAGAATCCATAACAAAAGGTTGATGTTGCATAATTCACCTTATTAGTCATCTATACAATATATAAAAGGAGAGTTTTGGAAGTATTCACAAGATTGCCATTATGAAATTTTTGTAATATTGATAAAAAAAAAATTATTACTGAAAAAAAATATATTTTATCAGTAATATGTTTGATACTACTCGGAATCATGGAGCAGTTCTGGATTAGTGGAGTGGTGGATGGAACTACTTCTGATCCAGTCAAACTTGAGGTCATTCCCATAAATCTATAATTGAAATGCTATGGGCAGAACAGGTTTTGCTTTAGAAAAATCCGTTAGAAATTCCTTTTTGCTCTGCGTGTGTGCTTTCAACTTTAAAATCATATATGGGTATGTATCACCCTTATCTTTTTTCCTTGAATACCAACAACCTCCTGTATGTGGCCTAATACAATGAAATGGTTTTTCCATGTAGTCGTGTGGAATCCATGGGAGAAGAAGTCGAAAGCGATGGCAGATTTTGACGACGAAGAATATAAGCAGATGCCATGTGTGAATGCAGCAGCAATAGAGAAGAACATCACCCTGAAACCAGGAGAGGAGTGGACGGGTAGAGTCGAGCTTGCAGCTGTGCCTTCAAGCTTCTGCTGCGACGAACTTGAACCTCATCTCGACTACTTTTGGTGTTTTGTTTCAAGTGAATTATGTGTGTAGTGTTGAGGTTTTTGAGCCGTCGGGGTTGGAACTTGGCGATATGCCAAGGCCTTTGATAATTTCTATCTTTCAAGTTAAAGTACTGGATTGAGTATGTTATCAATTATGTAAAGTAAATGGACCATTTATAAATTATGTATAGTGCATAAGAAGTGTGCAATCTTTTGTCTTTTATGAGTTTTTCATTGCATCTCTTCGGCCTTGGGAATCCCTACTAAAACTAAAGAATGGTATGGCATATTTTTTGATGCTCATAAATCACGTCGAATATGTACATTTTCCTATTCCATATGATCATAGCAAGCTTATGGAAGACTGCTTCCAAAGGTTTTAATTCTGATTTGTAAGTCAGGTGCACTCGATTTGGACGTGAGATAGAAGACTACAACCAGGTTTGGAACTATTACGTATTGGAAAATCAGCTTAGTTTTCCTTTTATGTTGTAGTGATTTATGGTTTTTCAATGACATAATGGTTGATAGGTAGCATTAAAATGAGAGGCTCAATCTTGGTCTTGATTCCCTGTCAATTTTCTTCTACATCTACATGTTTGCAGTACTTGATGTAATTGTTATAAATTGATAAACAGTGATGCTATTGAAACTATTAGATGAGTGCAACCGGTGTATGTCATAGTTAAGAAGGTGAAGTGGAGCTGTAACAATAACAAGAAGAATAATTAGTAACAGAACTTTTGTTTTATCTTTTAGCTATTTTTCTTTAGACTAATGTGGTGACAAACGAGTTATTTTAAAGTGAATGTAGTGTATAAATAAGTTTTAAAAATAATGAGTAATTATTCATTATGTTTCAAATATATTATGCTTATTTGTATAGATTTTTTATTCTCATATAACTAAAATTATTAATCATATTATTTATTGTTAATATTAATCCTAATTTTATTTAATTAATTTAAAATTGAATACTAATGCGTTAAAAATATATTAATGAGACGTGATACTAGTTGTAGGTAAAAGGGGAAAATCATCATCAAATCTCTAAATCAATGTTTACTATATCTAGAAATAAGCATAAGTGGTCATCAAATATTTCTGTACAAATTCATGTCCACTGACAGTATAAGGCACTTCAAATTGTAAAAAAAATATATTCTACACTGTAAATATAATAGACGAATTTATAAAACTTGTAAATAAGTAGTATGAATTTTCACCATGTAGCCAAGAACTAGTATATAGAATTGCTTTCACCCACAGCCAATATGTAAAACAAGAAGTTCCTTGAGTTCTTGAGGATCTGAGACCATGTATGCAGAGACGTGGGAGGAGATAAGACGTTGGAGATGATAGACGAACGCGGTCACATTAAGCAGCCACCAATGCCCTACTGCTGCCTATGATATGCAGAAACAATGAGAGACAAATGGTGAGGATAATGGTGGATTTGGCCCCAAC
>NW_025952603.1:0-6528 GCF_023119035.1 Salvia hispanica | reverse complement strand
GCTATGAGTATTAGCACCTAACTTGTTGAAGTGACTCGGGCATCCAAATACATCGTAAGCTAAATCGATACTTACCTTCTCAGTTGGATAGACAGTGTTCTTGCAGGCAAGGCATTTATCCCTTGTCCCACCAAACATGGTTGAAACCTTGTTAGCATTAGGTTTCTGCACAAAAATTAATCTTGATTAGTTAACTTCAATAAAAAGCATGAAAAAAATAAGCAAAAATATGTTTGAACTTACCTCAAAATCTGCTGGTTTCTCTGGCTTCACAATTTTGGGTGTGCCTGGTGAGAAAATCATGAGCAATGTGAGTGTTTTTGGCAAATCTTACATTGTTATGATGTTTTCCCTTAGCTGAATCGAAGATACCTTCGAAGCTTTTGTCTAGGCTGCCGGTTCTCTTGAAGAGCTGATCAAAGTGAGGCCTGCAGTAGAGAACTCCCTCAAAAGAGTTGTAGTTCCCTAGCTGCAATCAACAACAATGCATACTCAATCCTATCCATCCCACAACTTTTAAATCAGACGAAAAAACATGAAATTTGGATTTGCTCGCAATTATCCTATTGAGAAAAAAAAATTGCCTGCGCGTAGTAGTATTATGTTGATATTTTTAATCCAAATGGCTCACCTACGATGACATCAGTGTATAATTTCTGGGCTATCATGTCATGACAAATTGTAACGGATATTTGTGAACAAATCCAAATTCCGGTAGATATTTATAGTTGCACGCTAGATTATAATTTAACCAACCTTCATGATTTTTCCGACAATCTACCTTTTATAATTTATCTAAGTGCAAGATTTTTCCATTATTGAAAGTGTTGTTTTTTTGGCTTGGAATTCTGGAATACATATCCATTAAAGCAGATCTTCTATTGAAGAAAAAAACATAAAACTAGAGAATTAATTTAACAGAACAGATCATTATTATTGTTGATTATACATCTTTTCAAGATTGGATCCAAGATTTCTTGCTAAATTATTACAATCATATTTAAATCAAGCACTACTTCATAATTATGAAATGAGATCTTAATAGTAGATTTGAAAGTGAAGCCTCCCAATTCTGAGCTCTGAGATCCAGCTAACTGATGTGCTTAAGTATAAATTAAGCATAAATTTCCAGATGCAATCAAGAAAGCCAAAACCAAAGTGTACCTTGAGAGTGCCTTTGCAGTGGTGGCATCTAAAGCAAGCCTTGTGGAAGACTCTGTTGTCTGCAGTGAGCTTGTCTACAAGATATACAGTCTTCTCACATGCCATGCATTTCTGAGTTGTACCTGCAAATGCCATTGCCTTTCAATGGCAAGAGATGAATTGTGTGTGTTTTGTTTTGTGCAGCCGAAGAGATAAAGGGACTTTGTGTTGATTGAATAGTGTAATAATTGCAAGGTTGGGGGAATTGCTATTTGTCTTTCATTTGGTCCCATTTTCAAGAAATATATTTATACTATATACCTACCAATTTTTTTTATTCTTTTGTTTGTAAATAAAATTAATTCCCTCTTATCTAATTCCATATTTGGAGAATCAAATAGGCGAGCAGGTATGTCGAGCACAAAACTCATAAACAAGAGAAAGAGGGAGCGTGAATTTTTTTATGTGACATAGTATCCATTTCTTGATAAACCGTCTTTTAAGCTGGTTTTGAGTTCGAATATCGCAAACACTTCTCAGCAATAAGTTTATAATCCTAAGTATAGTATTACGTGGATGTATCACATATGTTGTCGATAGTATTATTTAGATGTTTATGTGGGTTGGTTTAAGAAATTATATTCATGGGGTTAGTTTGTTTGATGGTACACATTAGAGACAAGATATCATGATTGTTATTTCACTTAAAAGATAATTGAAGTCACATTCTTGGTAGGAAACCACAATTGGTTGGCCATGTCACATTTTCTTGACCGATTCAATTTGTTACTTCCTAATTCAGTGGGTTACAAGTTACAACAATAAGTACATCCTTTCCATATCATTAATTTCGTTGTTTTTATTGTTGTTTTTATTCTGAATTGTTTTGTTCTATTATTTTGCTAAAGATGGCTACAATTCAGAAGTTATAATGTCAAATTTCATCATGAAAAATAAAAATAAAAATATCATACTATACTAGTACATAATAGATGTAGTCACTTAAATGGACCATATTCAAGAATGAAGGTGGAGGACCACATTTATCGATATAATAATTCAAGAATCCAAAGAAATGAGAGTGATTGATTATTGTTTTGCCAGACGATATTGGTTTGCACACTCAACACCCATAAATAATCATATGATTACTGCAGCTATCTGTCTTGATATTTTATACTTTCAAAATTGAAATAGTAGTAGTATATTTTTATATTAATATCAATGAGATCTAAATTAATTAAAAGCGTGCTGAATCATTGAGGCTTGGATATGAATCATATGATATACTAACACATTGCAGATCTAAATTAATTAAAAGCGTGCTGAATCATTGAGGCTTGGATATGAATCATATGATATACTAACACATTGCACATATCATACTTATGTGCTAATTTAGTGTCCCTAATAAAATGGGTACTATAATCTGGAGATGAGAGTATAATTATTAATTATAATTCAATAAAATAGTCAAGCCATATCGACAAATAAAATGATTTTTGTCGAAGTTCCATTGTTGACCATTCAAGGAAATAATTTCACTTTCCAGCAAAAATTGTAGTACTAGTGAATACACTTCAATAAGTACTAGTATATGATAGTATACGAGAGCAATGAAGAGACCACACAACAATTTTATATACCCACCTCTATTGCAATTGCACTCTTACTTAATTTAATTTTATAGTAAAATATTGAAAATTGATATGCTGAGGGACAATTTGTGAGGGACTATGAACGCCTCTTCCTACCACGTCAGCAATCTTTATTTTATTTTATTTTTATAGAATTCTCTCGCCTCTAATTTAACGGAATATTAACCTATTCAATGAGAATTCTGCTGAATACGCTGTTTTCATAAAAAATTGAGATTACATTGTTGATCGCTTTTCTCAAATTTTCCACGCCCACGTTCTCCTCAAGAATTCGCTAGTCAAGTTTGCACCAGTTGTTGTTTTAATTTTCACATAGATGAGTACAGGTTTGAATTTTTACTACACCTTTTGTTGTTCTTTTTCCCAAACGTAATGTCAATTGATTACACATGATTTGTTTTTCTTTATTGGATCAAGAAATATCAAGCATTAGTTTCATTTATTTAAGTTACTAATGCTCTTTCTTGTTTTAATATCGTACAGTTATGGAAGAAGATGTTCATGTAAGTAGTTTTAACCTTTTCTTCTTTATTAATTGTTTAATTTTTATTTTTTTATGTAGATTATATTTTATAGAATTTATTTCCTCACTGCATTTTGAGAAACTAAGTTGCACGATTTATTTACCTGCAAAGAATGATGAAGAGGATATCAACTCTTTGAGTGAAAATATGAACGAGAATCTATATATCCCTCAAGTTGCAAACGATCGAAAGCCGGAAATTGGAATGAGATTTGCAACGGTTGATGATGCGTTTGCATACTACAATCAGTATGCACGGGAAGCTGGTTTTAGCGCAAGATCAAGTAGTAGCAAAAAGAACAAGAAAAACAATGAGCTTGTTTGGAAACAATTTGTGTGCTTCAAAGCTGGTCAAACTGATGAGAATCGTTCAAAAAAAAGAGCAGTGAATGGTGCCACGATCAATTCAAGAGCTCGTGGTGAAGTTAGAACTGATTGTAAGGCAAAAATTTCGATTGTCAAGCAACAAATTGGACCGGATTGGAGTGTCAGCGTCTTTGTGGAAGGTCATAATCATGGACTTTCGACTCCTTCAAAAGTTCACTTGCTTCGATCACACCGTAATGTTTCTACTGTGAAGAAAGTATTAACTCAAAAATTTTCAGAAGCTAACATTCCGACATGTCAGCAAATGCAACTATTAGAGATTGAGTATGGTGGACCTGAAAGTATAGGTTGCATAGAAAGAGATATTAGGAATTTTGAGAAAGAATTAAGGGATGAACAAAAGGGAATCGATGCTGAAACTCTGATAGAATTCTTTACATCTGAGAAAGAGAAGAACAAATCATTTTTCTTTGATTTTTGAGACAGATTCGAATAATAGGTTCAGCCGATGTTTTTGGGCAGATCCTAAGTCAAGAGCAGCCTATAGTGTATTTGGTGATGTCGTTGTGTTGGATTCAACTTATAACACCAATAAGTATGCAATGATTTTTACACCTTTCGTAGGGGTTAATCATCATCATCAAACTATAGTTTTTGGATGTGGATTTCTAAGCGATGAGAAAACTGAATCATATATTTGGTTGCTTGAGAAGTTTATTGAAGCTATGCCAACAAGTGCTCCAAAAGCAATCATCACCGATCAAGATCCGGCATTGACAAAAGCACTTGCAAGAGTTTTGCCGGAAACTGTGCATCGCTATTGTTTGTGGCATATATTGAACAAGTTTCCAGAAAAGATTTCTCCAGTAACTTTTCGGGACCACTATCAGAGTATTAAAAATGTTATAAAAAATTCTACATCTTCAGAGGAATTTGAGCATGGTTGGAAGGAGGTAATTAGAAGTGCTAACTTTGAGCAAAATAGTTGGATATTGTTGATGTATGGACTGCGACATAAGTGGGTTCCAACATACTTTAGCCACATATTTTTTGTTGGGATGTCAAGTAGTCAGAGATCTGAGAGTTCACATTCGTTTTTCAAAAAATATGTCTCCAATAAGAACTCATTGATGGATTTTATCACACGTTTCAATAGAGCATTGAGACACCAGAGACATAATGAGTTAGTTGCTGACCATATTGACATGAATGAGCATCCCAAAATCAAAACATGTTGGCCAATAGAGACTCAAATGGTTAAAGTGTATACAAGAAAAAAATGGACGGAATTTCAAGATGAAATAAGTCAAAGTCATGGTTACCTTGTGCAATATGCCTCTACACAAGATGATATTACGATTTACAATGTGATGAATTTCCAAAATTCTTCATCCTCGAAACCAAGGCTGCTCACACATGATAGACAAAGAGATCATATATCTTGTACTTGTGGAAAATTTGAGTTTGATGGTATTCCGTGCAGACACATGCTAGCTTTCTTCCGAATTAGCCAAATATCTGAACTGCCTGACAAGTATATACTCAAGCGATGGACACGAGAAGCAAAGATTGATGTTATATATACAATAGATGATGAAAATGCTAATGATGATCCAACAAAACTTCTGATGTCGCGACACTCCAAGTTATCTTATAAAGCTGCAATATTGATTGATGATGCATCTTTGACGGATGAGAGGACAAAGTTTTTGGATGAACAACTTGACTATATACATGTAAAATCAAAGAGATGGGTATTAGTCCAACAATTAAGTTCAGTACTCAGAGAAGGAAAAACTTAGATAAATCAATTAGTATAGGCGATCCTTCTCAAATTAGAACAAAAGGGTGTGGTAAGAGAATGTTATCTTCAAAGGAGAAGTCAACTGTAAAGCCTAGGGCCTGCCATGGATGTGGGATTCGTGGAGTATCACATGACAAACGTAATTGTCCAGATTTGCATGACGGGTATGTGTATGATTGTGAAATTTTATCATTTATATTGTATAGTTATTTAAGTAATCAACAAATTTCACTTCATCATTTTTACTGTTATATTTGAATTGCAGATCAGCTGCAGGTGATTGCCACGACAGTTATTAATTTGCAATTGAAAAGGATTGATGTTCATACAGTAAAATGTGGCTTTTATGAACAGTGCATATATTGGAACTTAGCAATAAGAAGGAGAAAACTGGATCTGTTATGCAAGTTGAAGGAGAATACTTGGCTTTAAGGCAGAATGATCTCACTTTATTTTCAAAAGGAGTTGTAATTGCTACCTTGGAGTTAATTGTGTTTTTGATGATGTTAGACTGATTACTAGAGTTAGGACTCAATATAATATTTGGTGTTTTAAATTTCATGTTGATTCATTTGAACTTTTTTTGTTTCTACGGTTTCAAACATAATTTGTTTGGCAATTCTTCAATAGTAATTTTTTTGAGGTATTTTAATCAACCTTCGACATCTTCTATTGTTGCTATGTTATTTGCTTGCATTTCTTTGGATAAACTGAAGAATGTCTTCATTAGTGTGATTGATAAAAAATTTTGATTAGTTACTTTTACTTCGTATTAATATTTGAAAAACATTCATCACAAAAAATTGTCTTCTTCACTCTTTCAATACCATAATATCTCCTTAGTAACTCTTCCTCATTGCTTGAGAAATTAAAGAGAAACTCTCCAGAAAATGGCACTCTAGACAAAGTGCTGCTAAATTTTAATATGTATCAGTTTGCTGATAACTTTTCAAATCTGTATAATCCTTGAATCCTAATGTAATGTTTGGGCATCCTTATTTTAAGTTTTTGCATTCTCTTTATCCATTATGAATTGAGTTTAATTCTTAACCAAGTAAACATAGTACAATTAT
>NW_025952602.1:0-20000 GCF_023119035.1 Salvia hispanica | reverse complement strand
ACCCAACGTTGACTGGTGCGAGTCTCACAAGGTGGAGACAATCCGTACCAGCGTCGTTAGCACGTGGCTCTTGCAGATGTCTGCAGAGAGCAAGGTCTTCTAGTGGTGAACTATGCGACTGGCTGTATATTCGAGTACGATGCCTGCACCCGAGGGATCTGGGATCGGTTTCAAGGAGGATGACACCCCCAGTTTTTGAAACCAGTACTCTTTTCAAGACTCAGGCCATTTGACTCAACTTAATAGACACTGCAATCTGTTATCAACATGACATCTCATTGTGTTTGTATACTGACTTCTTTGCATATCCTCCACAGGTGGAGGATCTCTTAAAAAGAGTTTGACAACGTGTGCACGCTAAGAGTCAGGATGCCAATATCCTCTGACCTTGAGAACCGCAACGTCATCATAAAGATCTCCCGGTACAACAAGGTGGTGAACATCCCCAACAGCATGACAGTCTTGGACGAGCTTCTCCCAATCTCGATCGAGATGGCCAAGCGAAACCTCAGGGGAGTGTGGAACTTCACTAACCCTGGCGTCGTCAGCCACAACGAGTGCCTGGAGCTGTACAAGAAGTACATCAACCCGGAGTTCAAGTGGAGCAACTTCACGCTCGGAGCAAGCCAAGGTGATCGTTGCTGCCAGGAGCAACAATGAGATGGACGCTTCCAAGTTGAAGGAGGAGTTCCCGGAGCTGCGATCCATCAAGGGTCGTTGATCAAGTACGTTTTCCGAGCCCAACAAGAAGACCTCTGCTGCTTGAAGGGTGTCCAGATTTGCATACATCACATTACAATGCAATACATATTGTATTAGTTATTATTACTGCATCTTCTTGTTGTTTCTCTCTTTATTGTATGTTAATTTAGAGTTTGATCAACGCCTTTGGCTTAGTTGGTCAAGCTTGTTTGTGGGTGTAACATTCTTCAAACATCGTACTAAATAAATATACTACATACAATTGTCACATTCTTCTTCATTTTCTATATTTGAGTCAATTTAATAAATAATAGTACTCCATTTCGCATTTAAAACTTCTCATTTTTTTTGGACTATTAGAAAAGGGCACAAACCAACAAATTTTATTCTGAGATGAAAATGTGACATTCAAATAGAACAAAACGAAATGAAATATGAGGCGTTTATGGATGAAATAATAGTATTTACTCTTATTTCGTAGTCTTTTATTTTAAAATTAAATAAGTAACAATATTGTCCATTTTAAACTTAACTAACAATATGGTCCTAATTTACATTTCAATTTACATTTATGAAATGTGTAAGTGATATTTAACTATATTATGATAAAAAGTTTTATTATTCGTGAGGTAATCATAATAGATCCGGGCCGGGTTCGGGCCCGCCCACCGACTACTCAGAGTATAAATACTACCATTCCCGCCCTCCGCCATTGAAACGGAGAGAATGGTGCGGAAGAGACTGCTGCTGCTGTTGAAGCCATCTTATGATCTATCGCTTCACACCGCCGCCACCGTTACCACCGCCTCCTCCAATCGCGACAAGGTATCAAAAGTTTAGCCTCAAAATTCAAATTAAACCCTCTAATTTTGTTAGTTTTACCGTTCAATTGGAGCTGGTATTGAGGTGTTGCGATTTCACTCTGCTATGGTGAGAATCATTCAATAATTAGATCTTCGGTATTGAGATTCATTTGTGTTCGGTTCAGGAAATCTGGTTGTTTCCCCAATAATTATTCTGCATTACGCATATGTATTTAATATTTGGGGAGAATGCCCAATTAGGAAAATTGGTGCAACCTAAATACCTAATCATGTAGCAATTCCCATGGATGAGTTTATTTTATTTTATTTTTCACTCAAGATTGTCGATTTTTTTACTGTTCATCGTAATGCTCCCTCGTCCATGAAGTAATGTCCATATTTGACCGGGCGAGTTTTAAGAAATATGAAGGAAAGTGGATGGAAAAAGTTAGTAGAATGAATGTGGGTCCCACTTTTATTCAAGAATCAATCCGTTCTCTCTGGTGTGAAGAATGTGCTTTCGAAGAAGTTGCACGAGCCCATTCCGTAGTTGGGAGTAGTTTTAAGCAGTGTGATATGGTGTATTTATCATCATTTTACTTGATGCTTTCAGCCAGTAATATGTTCAAATCACACACTGGTTGCCTCTCCTCCCTTCTCACTCTAATACTGCTTTGTGCACACTTTTATACGTTGTTTCTACCAGCCAAAACCATCATGGTGATGCAGATCTATTATGACGAATAAAGTAATGTAGTACGTAATTAGTTTGCGTCATTTTGGTCTCATATTCTGTTAGGAGCTATTACGGAGAACTTTGAGAAGGATAGTCCAGAATTGTTTGTTTTATCAGCCGCCTCTCCATTTGATGCCTTCTCAAATGCTTCGTTCGATTCTCAGATGACATACCTTTTATTCGTTGATGATATTGCAGGTGTTGAAATACTTGCATAACAGGACTTTGTCTCACAAAAACACGGTCAACTTCTGCCAGAAAGTTTTGAGTAAAAAATCCGTTGAATGGGTAACTGCTCTCCGTAGTGAGATTTCTGAGCCTATCCGTGATGTTGATCTGGTCATTGCAATTGGAGGTGACGGCACACTACTACATGCAAGCCATTTGGTGGATGATTCGATCCGGTCCTTGGAGTAAATTCTGATCCCACTCAACCAAAAGTAATTAACTTCACTGCCTTTTACCTTGCTAGATCAGATATCTTAATTTGATTCCATCTCCTTCTAATGCCTTATTTAAACGTGTTATTTAGGTAGCAGAATTCATTGAAGAATTTGATGCAACAAGGAGCACTGGATATCTTTGTGCTTCCACTGCCAGCAACTTTGAAGAGGTTAGGTTTCACAAAATCTATTTATATATTTGAAACCTTCGCTGTAGCTGCTATTCAAAGTATGACTTTGATTGAGTAAAGAGTTTCTGATACTAGTGGAAGTTAACATAAATACGTAGGTAGGAAATTCGTCTCTCTCGGTCTAGAAACACACTTTCTAAGTTCATAGCTACTGGTTTATTAGAGCTCTGACCCGATCTTCTTTCTTATTGGCATCTATATTTTATATGTTTGTTTTCTGAAATTGTGAGTTTTTTCTTATTCCACTCTTTCAAAGATCGAACTGCACATGGGTGTCTCTTAGTTATTTGAATTGGCTAGGATCGGATTATGTTCATGCTTCGTACTTTACATTCTTAGTATTATTGGTTTTGCAGATGTAATGAGCAGTTAACTGCTATAGATTTTTTG
This sequence comes from Salvia hispanica, assembly GCF_023119035.1. Lineage (NCBI taxonomy): Eukaryota > Viridiplantae > Streptophyta > Magnoliopsida > Lamiales > Lamiaceae > Salvia > Salvia hispanica. The sequence goes on along the minus strand of NW_025952602.1, from coordinate 16,735 downwards.
TTCCTAAGTCTAAGTTCCCAGTTCCCACCATGAAATAGTGACACTCTGTTTTTTTTCTAGGTGGTAGACGACATCCTTGAGAATCGTGTTGAACCATCTGAACTATCACGGATGGCCATTGCTATCAACTCAAAGCCTATTCCAACCTATGCTCTCAATGATATTCTACTCGCACATCCATGTCCTGCAACAGTTTCTCGATTCTCATTCAGGTCGGGAAAATGGAAATTGGTTTGGTTTTTTATTTTTTATGGGAAAATAGATATTGGTTTGGTTTTTTTATTTCTTAAAACACACGAACTGTGTGATTGATATTCTTGTTTATATAGGATCAAGAAAGATGGGGAGCCCTCCCTCTACTTCACTCGAGATCAAGTGGCATCAGAGTGTCGACAGGCGCTGGATCAACGGCTGCAATGCACTCGGCTGGTGGATTCACAATGCCCATCTTCTCCAGGGAGCTGCAGTACTTGGTGAGGAGCCCATTGCTGCAGGTTCAAACTTAACACACGGGTTTGTAAAATCGAACGAGACGATGGATATCTCCTGGTTCTGTAGAAGGAAGCTGTATGTTGATGGTTCGAATGTGTTCCATTCTGTAGAGCTAGGGGATACGATAGAAATGTCTTCTAGGGCTCCGCAGTTGAAAATGTATCTGTCACCCGAAATTATTTCACGTAACAAGTGAATACACATAGATATATACTCGCATACTATAATTGTACGATGTCTCGAGTAGTTTGCAGATGGTAATCCCAGTGTTGCATTTACTAATATGTCGTTTTAGTTTCTATCAGAACGACAGTTGGGTGTTGAGCGAGCGAGTTACTCCTATGTCAGTGTCACTGCATGCTTGAGGAGGTAACTGCAAACATGGCTGCAGTTTCATTTTCAACTATAGCTTCATCACCTGCCATTATTAAGCAAGAACGGAATTTGATATCATGAATCAAGAAGAATAAACAGAATGCAAGAACTTAAATGACGAAATCATTATCGAAAGTGTTATTTAATGTTGATCATTATTGAAAAATAAAGCAAAGATATATGTCACATTAGAGTAATTCTACCTACATCTGAGACTATATATTGCAATAGTGTAGCAGTTACTGGGCTTACATGAACACATGAGGTCGACTACGCGAGAGTTGAGGCCGCTTTATAGGTGAAAGGATAAGATTCCTCAGAGTCATTGAAGGATTTGCTGGGCGCTGTCCAGCTCCAACGCCAAAAGAAGGATGGGAACTTGGCACTCGACTACCAGTTTCAGCAAGACCGGCCGATTGTTTGGCAGGTGAGCCACCAGACATGTCAAATGTGGAGTTAGAATTGTTGTGTCGTGCCGGCCACATGTCATCTCTTGGCCCTGGAGTGTCAGGAGTGAGAACCGACCAATCTGCGACAAATAAGCCGGACTAGCACTTTTGGAAGAGTATGAGAATAATTAAATATGCCATTATTGGTATTTTTCAAGAGATCAAGTAGAATATTGTGTTATGCTGTAAAGATAAAAGTTTATAGGTAACTATCAGGGTAGAGCGGAACCATGTGAATATCTATGTAAGTGAAAATGGCGTCGAATGGGCTTACCGGTCCTCATAGAGTCTCTTCTGTCTGGTTCTGAGAACATGTTAGCTTCTGGCCTATTGAAGAAATTATTTGCCGGCTGAATTGCTGAACGTTTCATTGACTCGATTTCATTTCTTGCTTGATCGTACATATCATCGAGTTTCCTTTTTGCCTGGCAGTGACAATAAGAACATCATTAGTAACCACAACCATAATTATAGTAAAAGAAGAGCAGTAGATTGACCTGCACTTTTCTGAAAACTTTTCTTGCAGTTCCACTTTATCCTTAGTCAGATTCTCATTCTCTTGCTCCAATATCTGGCACCTCTTACGCATTTTCTGGTACGCGCCAATTGTCTCCTCCATTTTCTGTGTAAGTGCCTCTTTCATCAATTCACATTTCTGCCGATACTGAGCTGCTAATTTATTCATCTTGGCTTGCATCTCCAATTCTTTTTGCCCAATATGAAACATGAAACTTTTGTATACACACTTCAATGCTAGGACCTTTTAAGGAATACTTAATTTACAGGAAGAACTAGATCCATAGTCTATCATACTGGTGAAACATAATCAATCGAGAAACATTGAGCTAGACTCTTTAGTTAAGGATACATATTTGAGGAGATAATCCCATCATGGCCATCTGCGCAAAACAACAACTAGTATGTCATGGAATGTGGTGAATGGCATATGATATGTAACTTAAGAAAGGGTAAATTGACACAAGCAAATGATAAACTAATCAAGAGGCAGAGTCTTTGCCAGAGAGTTTCCTCACATTGATCCATTCGTCATTTGGATTGATGTCCACTGGCTTCATATGACTGCCAAGTAAAAGGACGACATTTCAAACCAATTAAAATCAAATGACTCCACAGATAACCACAAAACTATACCTTGTCTACATATTAGAGACACATGAAGAAGGGAAATATATGATTAAGTTCAACTTTCATTGCATCAGATGGGTGAAAAACTTCTGACACATAACATAACAGCTAGTCTATAATTTGATAACAGAATTGTTCCTTTTGGAAATTACAGACATAAGATAAAATGAACAAGTTTCACTTTGTTATCAATACCTTCTAGAGAGCACTTGATCACAAACAGGACACGAACCATCATTACTGAGAATCCTACCAGCATCTTCCGTGCCTTCAAAAGTTATTAAGGAAGTCTGACAAAACATACCAAAATGACGACTTTGATAGAAATAAAAAGTATGAGAATTAATCCATTCATATTTGGATACACATGATGTGACCACATGTTGTGGCGACTGCTCGCCCTTCCAATTCCCGCCAGCACGCATTGCATCTCATTTCAGTGTCTCAGAATGATTTAATTAACACTTCGCTCTTTTGAGTTCAACTTTGCAATATGTTGATAACCTGAGAATTGTAATAAGAAAACCAAAAACCAACTCAAGACTTTAAGCTTATAAAAGTGTTAAGCACAATAAAGCTGTTTAATAGTAATATCTAGTAAGCAAATAATGAGAACTGCTATCAATCAAAGTACTAGATCAAAATTCCTCTTTGACCTCAAAAGGCAGAACCTGCATGCTTGACCACAACACAAGTCCTGGATTCCAATTCAAACATAGATGAAGAAAATCTCAAAGATAATAAACAAGATCAGGTGCAATTCAACATCCTCGTTTTATCAAAAAAATCACTTGAAACACTTAGTATAGCTACGCTACCAAAGTTATACATAGAAAAATCGTGAAGATTAAACTCTCAATACACGAGAAATATAAAACGGTATAGCTGAATAGATCTAGTTCACCATTCACTCAAACAAAATCTGCAGGAAAAAAGCATCAATTTCAAACTTATCGCGCACGATGCTCAACTGAGACCTCTATCGTCAAATAAATCAGCAAAATCAAGCAATTAACCAATAGCAATTTAGATTCCTAAAATCGGAAGCTAAATCGCAGAAAATTATGGAAGCTTGCGAGCAATGTACACAGAATTCTGCAATTGTGCGAATAGAATTCAGATTGCGGCAGAAATTAGGCAGCGAAGAAAGTGTACAAACTGACCTTTAACTCCGGAAACAAGCAATGGTTGCTGAATTCAGAAATGTAGAGAAAATGGTAGGAATCGAAGCACTACGGAGCTAGGGTTATCGACTTGGAGCGAGATCGCAGATTGCGCGGCAAAGACGAGAAGAAATTCCGCGAGACGTTGCAGATTTAAATGATCTGCGAAATGGTAGTTAATATATAACCTTTTTAATTAGTGTCATTTAAAGGATTATATAATTATGAAAGCTTTAATATTTTGTGATAATTTGACATATATTATCTTAAATTACACAATATTACCATATGAAATAAAAATTGTATAATGAATCACACTTAACAAGAAATACGTCCAAAGCTGTCATTCAACCTCACGTGGACAACTACCTTTGCAAAAAATAGAACTTGGACTGTGAAACCTTCAAAAAATAAATATATTGCGATTAGAATTTACAAAACAAAAAAAATTGCGATTAAACACAAAGGATTTTCAATTATTCAAGATTACACTGACCCCCAATTCTTTATGTAAAATACTTGAAAGGATCAATATTCATAATTCAACACTATTTCTATATGACATTATCACGAGATTAAATACTAGAATAAAATATATTCGTTCGAACAACGTTTATAAGACTTAATTCTCAGAATCATCAAATTAAATTCATGTGTGGTCACCCAAAAAATAAAATTAAAAGCTTGACAACTATTCATCACTTATTCTTGTGTTAGCAGTGATTGGAACGCTCGATTTATTGATGAAAAAAAAAACAATCGTGTAAATGGTTATTCGAACATTTAACTTATTAATGAAGAAAAAAGATTAATTGGAACGTTGAACCTTTTTACGAAGAAAGAGGCGTGATGTGACGTGAAGAGTGACGACTATTTTATAAAAATCACCACCGCCTCAAAACAATACTACCAGAGCGATACGTGTTCACACTCAGCTTCCAACAACTATCCAACTTCACTATAAAAGCTGCTCACCACCTCCCCGCCATTTCTCCCTCTCTCGGTTAAACCGCTGCTGCAACCCTCCTTTCCCCCACCTGAAGTTTCCTCCTGCTCTCTAACCGTTCGCTACTTGTCTTCTCCGCGGCTGGCGTGTGAACAATTGAGCGCGGGAATCGTCGCTGTTGCTGCTCTGTTACTGGCGGTGATGAAGATTCAGTGCAACGTCTGTGAGGCGGCGGAGGCGAAGGTGCTCTGCTGCGCCGACGAGGCGGCTATGCGGCGACTGCGATCAGAAGGTGCACGCCGCCAATAAGCTCTCCAGTAAGCATCAGAGGGTTCCTCTCTCTACTTCTTCGTCGCAGAAGCCTAAGTGCGATATTTGCCAGGTAGGTAGCTCACGATCTTTTCAGATCTCAATTCTGTTCCGCTTTCAGCTTTCAATTTTGTTATATTTTCTAGTTTAGTTTGTTGAATTCCTTCGTTCCGCGTAGATTTGCCTAATTTGACTCAAACGATCACAACTGCCGAATTCTGAAATGATATGATGAACATTCAATTGAGTTTTTTCTAGTTTAGTTTGTTGAATTCCTTCGTTCCCCATAGATTTTCCTAATTTGACTCAAAACGATCGCAATTTCCAAATTCTGGAATGATATCATGAAGTAGTGTGCTGTGTGTTTAGCAACAGAGATTCGAATTAGATGTGTTCTTCACGTGTGGCTGTAGTTAGTTTCACATCACGCAAATACAAACTTCGAGATGCAGAAATTAGGCGATTTCCATGCGATCGCTTGCTCCTCCTCGAAACTGCAAATTAGGTACCTGGATATGTGAAGCAGTGTGTTGTGTGTTTAGTAACAGACATACGACGTAGATGTGCTCTTCTAGTGGGGCTGTAGTTAGTTACACTGATCATGAAGCATCTTCAAGCAAATAATCAATTTGTGAATTAGACATTTCACTATTATCAAACATTCGAACCTCGAGATGCAGAAATTAGGTTCCTTCCATGTGATCGCTTGCTCCTTCTCGAAGGGTATGTAAAAATTTGACTAAAACTGCAAATTAGATTCCTGGATATGTAAAGCTTGGTTCAGGATTGGGAGTTAATCTGAGATTATCATCTAAAATATTACTAATTGTTATTCATTGCTGCAATAGTATTCTGACTTCGACTATCTGGGGATTCCATTTGCAGTCTCTTTTGTGGTTGATTTGATTAGTGGCTTGACCCTAATTACTGAGCTACATAGGTCTTGATATTCAAACTCCATGTGTATGCAGGAAACGGTAGGCTATTTCTTTTGCCTGGAGGATCGAGCTCTGCTTTGCAGACGATGTGATGTTTCTATACACACTGCAAATCGCTTAGTCGCTGCTCATCAGAGGTTCCTGCTCACTGGAGTTAAAGTAGGTCTCGAAGCAGCCAAATTTGATCCACCAATGCCATCCCTTCCAGTTGAGAGAAGCTCGGGATCGAATGCTCCTCCCACTCCAAAGAACGTTATGAACATAGCAACAGCTGAACAATCCAATAAAACTCTGCCTGTCCAAGCCAGTGTAGGTGGGGATATTTCAATGTCGAGGTTGTCTTTTACAGGAGGTTCCACGGCTGAAAGTATTTCACCGTGGCAGTTGGATGAATTCCTTGAGCTTGGTGACTTGGTCAAAGTACGATCTCATGGATCCCGGCTCATCCAAGGTTCAATCTATTCATATCCATATGATTTTTGGATAGAAAGTTGATGTTTTAGATTCGAATCTAATCTTCACCAACATGTATTCCTCTCAAATTGCATATGTTTGAAGATAAATTGGATATCTTGGTATGGTTTCAGGCGGATTCCGGGAGATTTGGAGATTCAGACTACTCGCCTATGTTTCGAGTTGCTGATATGGAGGTCGAGGGCGATGAGTGTATGGGACAGTCACCGAATAATTTCTGGACGGTGCCGGAGATTCCATCTCCCCGACAGCATCCGGGCTTAACTGGCCCATGATTCCCCAGACCCCATGCGACTCTGCTGCCTTCGTGCCCGATATAATCTCCTTGCCTACACACCACCGTCGTTCACACGGTGGTGATAATATGAAGCGACGGAGGCGTTTTTGATTAACCCTACTTTCCACTTGTATCAAGAGTTATGAGTTATGCACATTAGTTTTCTAGGGCTATGAATATGATATAGACAATCTGATCATAGCAAGTGTTGAATCCTACTTGTTATCGTTGTATGCAAGCAGTGTTGTTTTGTAATCGTCGTTATCCTCTTAAAAGAGGTTTTGTAAGACCTGTCGAAACCCAATGTCCCGGTACTGTCTACAAAGTCTTTTTCCGGCAGGGCTGGCCCCGACCGTCGTGACGATGGCATGGTGTTGGATGATGATGTTGAATTTATATGCTTGATGGATATCTAACTTTTGGTAGCTATGAATTGAAAATTTGAAATGTTTATTTCAAGTATTTAGAAGTTGAGCTTAATGCAAGTTTAACTCCCAATATGGGAATATAATTAGCAATGATCTCTTGATTGAAGTATAAAAGATGAGTATTCATTCAAAATTTTATTTTGTAATAAGTATAAAAGCAGAAGTACAATATGAAATTAAAATGAGACCAAAACAAAGAATGACAAGCTGAATTTTGTTTAGATCAGCTTGTCACAATTTGTGTAGATTTGTACTATGAATAACATAATATTCATTTGCACTCTTAATTCTCATTCACTAGATAAAATGCTCATCTTTGGAGAAAAGAAATTGAAAACCAAATATTTCCCACAAAAAATGAAAGCCAAATATTCCCTCCACCCAATAGCATGAGTTCCATTTTTTCCCCCTAGTTTTAAAAAATGTGAATGAAAAAAATTAATGGAACTTAAATTTTATTTTATAATGAAAAAAATATATTTTAAAAAGTTAATAGAACACAGACTTTATTATATTGATTTTATAAGAAAATATAAGCTAACTGAATTGATAGAATTTGAAATCTACTTATAACATATAAGTTCTATTTGAATGAATCATAATATGAATAAAACACAGATGAAGAGAGTCAACATTTTTCCTATTTGAGAGGATAAATATACAATCTACATGTGAATGTGTCTTTGTAATTTGCAGATGGAGAAAAATTGTTTACATCAAGCTTTAAACTTCTTAGTTACATGCATTCTCTCATTCATGTTAATATCACATAGTAAAATGTAAGAGGAAAACACGAGTGAAACCTCAGACCTCATTTCATACAACAGACAGAATAATGGTTGAAGACTTTCCACTTTTCATTATCAACAATGAATGCAAAATTCATACAACAGTAAGCCTAAATTCACACTTGGCTTCAAATCCAACACCAATTCCAAATTCACAGCCCAAACTGCTCTTCTGCAGCTCTCTTTGTTAGTTAGTCATTGAAATGAAAGAGATTTTGGTAACTGTGAAGATGGATTCGCCCTTCACTCTTCCATTTCGTTTTATTGTGTCAGTTTATCCGGCTCAAACTCAAGAGTCGGCTGGTGGCAGCTACACAGTGATTAATTAGCGAATTAAGCAAGTTAGCCGTTGCGTACCAGCCTCTATGTGAGCCAGTTTTGGAGGAACAGTTGCTGCATAAGGATTGCCAAAATGCTGCCCATGGATATATTTAGGACATTGACCGTCATTGTTAAGCTGCAATGCAAAGAAAGGAAAACGCTCATAACCACAGAAAATGCCGGCTTCCCACATGATTCACGAGGATGATGCGCATATAACTCTAATTACAAACCAAGAAAGATGATAATATCCGCTACAAGAAACCGTTTCTAAAAATGTATACAAAACATAACTCAACAAGAAAGCAAGTCGAGAAGCGAAAGAGAATAACTAACCCATTGGAACCCTTCTTTTTCTTGGAATACTGCACCGATGATACTCTCTCCGAGATTAGCAATCTGGGAAGCAATTACACAGATGACGACTTGTGGTATGTTTATCTGTTCAGACATAACTCTTCATCAGTTGGAGAAAAGAAAATTAACACTGGTGCGAGAATGAATCAAATTTATTGCAAAATGTAGAGATTTATCGATCGATATTCGTGTAAAACAACGGGGAGGAAGATGACATCCTAACTTTTACCTGACCAAGAACAACACCGACAGAAGCAAGAAGAACCGAAGCTAAAATTCCAGCAAGAGTTCCTTCAAGACTAACGGCCCCTTCAGTACCCCTTGGGACTATCTTGAATGTTGTGACTAGGTAACTACAACAAACATCAACTAATCAATGGATGTGAAGAAAAGAGCATATCTTGAAAAAAAACACTCGGATAACTACAAGAAAAGAGGTGAGCTTACGTCGTCCTGCCATATGCTTTCCCTATCTCACTCGAGACAGTATCGCTGAGTTTGGTACAGAAACTAGCGACAAACCCAAGTTTCCAAAGGGGAGCAAGTGCCACTCCACCGATTCCGGAGATTGAGAGGGCTGCACAAACACAGCCGGCAGCACTTGACCCAACCACACTTCCCGGTCCTCTTCCTTTCATTTTCTCAGAAACCCCCTTGAGCCTCCTTCTGCTCCATTTTCACCTTTGTCGCGGCCGTTCCCTACAATTATCAATCCATCACTCAACACTTCTACCTTAGAGGATACACAAACTCCACCATCTAAACACTAAACCAATTTTTTTATGAAAGTGTCAATATTTGTAATACGCATACTTGAAATCCACACAACAAGCTTCACACACTAATTAGCTTGTGATTCAACACAGAAATCAGCCTTCTGCCATCCTGCTTATGTAAGAGGAAAAAAATCCAAAACAGCCAAAGTAGCAAAAATGTAATTTTTTTTGTAGTTGATTTGAATTCAGACATTGAGAAGGAAGCGCGCGCACACACACAAACACCCACATTGTTCCAAATTCCAACAATTCAGCTACCTCACAATTCAAAAAAACATTATTCAACTCAAAACTCTACTAATGAAACTCAATATTTGCAATACACATACCTGAAATCCACACACACACAATAAGCTTCAAACCCTCTTGTAATTCTACACAAAACATAAAAAGCCTTATGCAACCCTGCTTATGCAAGAGGAGAATTCCAGAACAATCAAACAAGAAAAATGTAATCTTTTTTATAGTTGATCAAAATTTCAAATCTTGACACATAAATCAAAGCAGAAACACACACATGATTCCAAATTCCAACAATTTCAGCTCCTCACAGCTCAAAAAAGCACAACTCAGCTCAGCATTCCACTAATGAAAACTCACAATTCACACAATTGAACAAAGAGAGCTCACAATGACAAAGTAAGTAGCCACAAGAAGGAACCCAGAGTAGCTAAAGGCGCGCCACGTGAGGGTCCCGAGCAAGAACGCCGCCGCAAACCGGGCGGCGACAATCCGGAGAGAACCGGGGAGCCCAAGACGAAGATCGCGGCGTTGCTGAGAAGCGCGGATTGCCACGTGGGAGGCGATGATTTGACCAGCTGGATGGCCTGCTGAAGAAGACCTGGATCAAAATCAGTCGCTGATGCTTGAATTTGGGATGCCGATTTCTGCTTCAAGACTGGATTTTTAGGGGTTGGCTTGAGAGGGGTAAAGAAGAGGGCTTTTGAAGTGGGATTGTGGGAATTGGGGAGTGGAAATGGAGGGGTGAGAGAGAATGGTCGGTGTTGAGAGAGAAGCTGCCATTTTTGTTTGCAGTAAGATAGTTTGGTATGGGAAGAAAGAAGCTAAAAATGCAAAGACTTCTCAATTTTATAAATAATGATTTTATTGTAGTTCAAAAATTAGAGTATTAATATAAATGGAAAATAATATCGTGCCACCTTAATTTGGGTGTTCATTTATGTACGCAGACTTTTTCGATACCAAATAAAATTTCGAGTAATATTGCTTTTACACTCCATTTGTTAAATTACAAATGAAGAATTTTTGACTCAAAATTTTAAAAATGAAGAGGGTTATTTTTTTAAAAAAGAAATGGCTTGTTTATAGTAAGACAATAAAAAAAACAACGCTCATTTATAGTGAGACAGAGTAATAATTTAAAAAATCATGACCTTGCAATTATATTATAGAAATTATATTAGTAATATAATTTGCTAAAATTCACATAGTATTAATTTCTAGCAATTAAGGCTATATATGGTAGCTACCACGGGCGGACCTAGATTTGGCATCCCTTCTTCAAGAGTGGTGTAAAAGAAGTTACATTTGTACACTATATTTTATTCATTTTATTTTAATTAGCTTAGTTGTTATTAATAATGATTTTTCATTTATTTTTTAGTTCCAATGCATAAAATTTTAGCCTTGCCTGATTCAAGTTATAACCTAATTCCTTTTCCTTTTCTTTTATAACTCATATAGCCATATTGTTAATCAGAGATGCAAACATTTATGGATAGTAATTATGGATGAAAATTGAGTTTTTCATAATTTTTAAAAAATCAATGAAAGAATACATTCTTGATTTTACGCGTAGTCGTCTCAACAACATGTACACATAGAAAAGAATGTTTTTATTAATGAGCAAATTTTATCTTGGAATTAATTGATTTCCATTAGCAAGGAGAGTGGCATAGAGCAGTTGATTCCATGTATCCGGCACGCCAGCGAGGCACAATGGCTGCAGTCGTCCCCTTCTTCCCGCCGATGCCGTACGCGGACGGATGGCCGTCTTTCCGCAGGGCTGAGAGCGTGGTAACGTCCAGCAGCTGCACCGATGTCGTCATGTTGCTTAACACGCGCTTCAGCGCTGCCACGGCTGGCAGATCCGGCCCGGGGTACACGGACCCGAGGACCGGCTCTGTCTCTCTCCGTAGCACGTTGCATTCTTTTGTGATGCATTATTCCACTCCGTGCCACTACATGTATGCATGATTGAATACGATCAGAGCGGACGCATAAAATTAATTACTCCATCATAAACTAAAAATTAAAACTTTTTAGACTCGAAAATAAATTAATATCGGCTATATTTATATTAAGCTTGCGGTGAAAATTATTTTTCTGTTATAAAGTTGCTATTTGAAATGTGATTGTTCATATGATTAAAAACTTTTTATATTAAAAAATAGTAACTAATTGTGTAAATAAAAATTTATAATGTGTTCCAATTAATGAATAAAGTGAATATTTTTTTGAGTATACATCATAGTGAGTTTCAAATTATAAACTAAAAATAGTTTTTTGATTAAAAATGATTATTGCAAAAGGAAGAGTTATTTCTAATGAAAAGTTAATTTAAATGACTAAAGAAATTTAGAAATAAAATGACTGAATCAAAGAGAAGGGTTTAATTACTTGTAATGAGTTGGTGAAATGCCTTGAAAGAAAACCTTAGTTTGCAAAGGATTGATGTTAGAATCCACCCACTTGGACCATGTTCTTAAGCCCAACTCATAAGCTTTCAATCGATCCATGTCTTTGTACACTTCACCATCAAATTCGATGTAGTCCCACCTAACCATATCAGTTTGTACACAATTCAAATTACTACAAAAACACATAAACAAAGAAAAACCAAGACTACACTACTTTTACGGCGTTTGTCTTCCCTTGTGAACCCACCAATGCCATGAATTGAACACGAGCATATCAAACCCTTTCCATGAGTCCCCGTTCTTGATTGAATCAGCTTTAAAACCCTTCCCTCTTCTTGTCCACAATTAAATCGACCAATAGGGGCGTTCCTCGACAGCATCAACGACATCCTGTACTCCTGCATATGCAGATAGAGGTGGTTAGATAGTTTATCGGTTATCACCCTAACCGATATTTTCAGTTACAGTTCGGTTTTGATTAGCATATCAAATTCAAAATCACCAACAATGTTACATCAATTTGGCTTAATTAAGGTGATCATGCATAATATGGAGCATTGTTCATTGTATGATCTGCAATTGTCTCTAACGCGTACTATTATATGACATGTGACTACTCATACAATGAACACAGTCCGTATTAGAAGATCCATGCAATATACGTTGATCTGATAGCTTCAAATCACACAATGAGCAGCGGTGTAATCTGCAACCTTCATCAACACATATATTGCATGAACCCCTATATTGTATGTATCTAGTAGATTCATGCATATATGTGTTGGTGAACTGGTTGCAAATTATACCGTTATTCATTGTATGATCTACGGCTATCATATCAACATATACTGCTTGAGTCTTCTCATATGCATATACATACATGAGATATAAATGACAACCTTAAAATTAGATCATACATTAATCTAGAATGAATATCAGGGTTTTATACAGGGGCGGATCTAGTAGGGCCTCATAAGGGGCATTTGCCCCTCCTCAATATATTTCATGTGCTACTAATTTGTTATATAATTTTTGAAATTATTCCCCTTAAAAATACCCTACCTCAAATTTTTAAAATTTCTTCTTATATTTTTGCCCCGTTGAATTGAAATCCTGAATCTGACCCTGGTTTTACATACTAGGAGAGGAAAAAATACCGGCATGTAAAACGTGGAAACCCCTCCTGTCTTTTTGATAGTGTAGTTTGACTGAGGAACCGAGGCATGAAGCATGCATGCAAGAGACTCCCACTGATTCAAACTAAGGGAATCTCCCACAAACAACATTTTCTTCCCTTGAAACCTCCTCAAAAAATCCACCCCACTAAATCTAATTAAAGAAAACAAATTAATTTAGATCATAATATTAATTAATTATAATTAATAATACACACACACACATACTTGGGCAATTTGCAGTTGTTGGGCTTCCATGTGAAATTGAGGTAGAGCTTGTCCGGTCTTCCATTTCTGATACAGTCGAACTGTTTGTCGATGAAAGGGCACATCGTAGCATCGTAGATAGGGCGGGCGCCGGCCACCCAAGTGCCTTGGAATAAATCACATCCCGCATCAAGGCTGGATGACAATTGGAACCATGTGAAAGTGAGAAACACAAATTTGAGGGTGATGGTTAAGAATGTTGCAATGTGTGACATTGTTTGGTGAGATTTATGTTGTCAATGGATATTTTTTCGTGTGTATTGTGTTTTTATATATATATATATAGTGTGTGTGTGTGTGTGTGTGTGAAGTGGTGTTGGTTAGAGCTAGGTGGAATAATAATGGATGGATTGGCTTGAAGGGAAAGACAAAATGGGATGGACCCTTGCAAGTAGCTAAGTTCTCATCATTGCCTTGTTGGCGGATCAATGATTGAAACAATGGATTCTGATCTATTGTTTGACGGAGAAAAGCGTCTTATCAATTAAGTTGTTATGTTGAACGTATAAAATTATTGTGTCCTACTATTATATTTCAATTACTTATTTATAATTTCACCCGAATTATACCTCGTGAAAACTTTGAGAAAACTATTAAAATTCATAATTTTTATAACCAATTTTGAAAGTTGTAAAATAGACTAGGAATCAACCAAAATTCATGAATTTTCTAGCAATTTGCTCTAATTAATAGAAATACTTCTAGCATTATTTGCTTCTAATATATAATCGAATTTTGCAGGTGATTCATTCCGATGCATGTACAATTATCAGTACACAATTCAATAAGATATTTCTAACTGCATAATATATAGAAATTAATTAAATTATAATTTAGGATCTTAGAATTTCGTTCAAATACAGATAACAAATAGTATATGCTTTAAGATATACTAATTCTCAAAACAAGAATTGATTATTAATTCCATCTTTCCCATCCCATCTTGATAAATTATTCCTTCTCAAATTATCTTATTACTAGTAAAAATGTGACATGAATATACAACCTTTCAAACAATGAGGTTGTAAAGAATCTGATTCCAAGTATCCGGAACTCCCGGCAGGCACCAATGGCTGCAGTCCATCGATGGAAGCCCGTAAATCGAGGGATGCCCGTCTTTCCTCATCAACGAAAGGCCTGTCACGTCCAACAGCGTGACGGGCTTCCTCATTGCCCCCAACACCTTCTTTAGTACCCCTAGAGCCGGTGGCAAACCCACAGGGTACGTGGGCCCCGCCACTGGCTCTTTTTGTCCTATGCACGATTTCGCACTTGGCTCGTTCCATTCGGTCCCACTGCTCGTCACAATATGCATATAATTCATTAAGTGGCTGTTCGGTTCATGAAACAAAATTGTCTTGAGATGCAGTGTAAGATACACTAAAATAGACCTTGGCTAGGATTAAATTAGTCTTATGCATGGTTGTAGAGTAGGGTGGAGAGGAGAATAATGAGGAGAGGGAGATGGACAAATTAGTAGGAGGGGGTGAGGTGAGATGGTTAGTCATGGGATAGGTGAAAAGGAGTCCATTCAAATGGGCCGAAATAGACCCATATCTACAATTGTTAGCTAAAATTTGCTTGAAAATGTGAATGGAGAAGATAAAAGTTATCTTAGAAACCGAACGGGCACTAAAAAAATTAACAACGCGGCCGTTAAAAAAGGAAGGGGTGAACCTTACTTGTAATGCGATGGGGAAATCCCTTGAAAGAAAACCTTGGACGTGGTGGGGTCCACGTTGTCGTCGACCCAACCGGCCCACGTGTGGAGCGCTTTCTCGAAGGCGAGGACGCGATCCATGTCTTTGTAGAGCTGCCCCCCTAATTCGATGAAATCCCACCTACACAAATTTTGTCATGCATTATAGATGGAAGCGAAATTAAACTGGTTAACGATGAAACACAACTTAATTAGAAAGAAATTTTCCATCCAAGTTCGAGTCACACAATATGCATAAATGTGATTAGGTGTGAACTATGGTATGGTTGAGGATGAAACGCAACTCAGTTGATAAAGCGTTTTTTTTTTCAACTAATAGGTCGAGGGTTCTGATCACCCAATGTGCCTGAAGACAATTGCGTGTGAATTATAACTCAAAGAGAGAAATTAAGTGACGTACGGTTGAGAGGCGCCGCGGCGATTCCACCAATGCCACGTGTTGAAGACGAGGGTGTCGATGCCGAGCCACCTCTTGCCACCTTGTATGGAGTCTAGCTTGAGGATTCTACCTTGTGCTTCTCCAACTAAGTCTACAAGATATACACTGCGATCCAACATCACCTTCACTTCATAATCCTGTCCAAGATGATCATCGGTATATTTAAGAAGGATCAGTAATGATTTCTCATCTGTACTTTTAGATGACTTGAATCCGAGTTGAAGAAAATGTTCTACCAACTGAAATGTACTTTGTTGTTATGATATTTTTTGGGGGGTTAATCATCTCTAGTCAAATTTTCACTTTAAATATTTGAATTTTGTAACAAGTTTAATTTATGCCCCGCATTAAAGAAACTTGCGCCATAGTAAACTTGAACCCGACCTTTGGCCTCATACAATAACAACTCTATCATTAGTTCAATACACGCACGTGCACACATTAATTCTTAACAATTCTCAACATCACCTATATAATGACGCTTGAGAAGTAGTAATATCAATTTCACATAAAAGCAAAAAATGGTTGTTAAAGTGTAGCTTTTTCAATGTGTTAAATCATGATAAATAATTGAAGCCCTCTTTCATTACGCAATAACAACCTCTCGATTATCTCTTTCATTTCTAAAGTAACATTACATCAATAATTTATAAAACTTGATTGTCTCATTAAATATCAATCAAGATATTTACACTATATGACAACTTTAACTGTTTATTGCTACATCTCCATAACTATTATTCACAGAGGTAGCTCACAAGAAATTAAATTTTAAACATTATTTTTTTCATTTTTAACTATTAATATCACAAAAAACTAATGATAAATTGAATTAAACGAGAACGGTGGTCGCGAATAATGCTTACCGTGAATGTGAAGGTGGTAACCTCGCCGGAAGAGGTGTGAGTGTAGTTAGTTTCCGGCACGGTGGCGATGATCATACATATTAAAGATTCCCATTGATTGCGGCTGAGGGAGTCACCCACAAACATTATGCTTTTCCCTTTGTATGTCTTCAACAAATTTTCTCCATCAAATCTACACAATTTTACAACATAGTATTTGTCATATGCCAAAGAAACCTCTCTATGTGTTTAATCGAATTTTCGTCTATTATTCATGATATGTATATCTTTTCAAATTGTCTCATATAATGTCTTGTTTCTTGCTTCACACAATTTCATATAATACAAGTATATTTTTCGAAGTTTATGTCACTTTACAGTTTAATTAAA
>NW_025952601.1:0-45000 GCF_023119035.1 Salvia hispanica | reverse complement strand
CACATTCAACAAAATTTTCCCCGGGTTCCTAAAGGGGGTGCCCGCCCCCTGACGGTGTGGGGGCTTGCCCAAGAGCGTGCATCCCGATTGGCCCCCTGCTGCAATCAAGTCCGCCATTATGACCACTGCAGATGATGTGAACCTCGCTGGTAATCCAATTGGGGACGAGAGGTTCCCCCCGGGCCGAATTTTTGCCACGGGGATCAGGTCATGTGAATCCATCAAGAGCTCAAGATCCCGGGGACTTGTCTACGACATCCAGCCCCAAGACTCCCTTTTCTTACTTGTGGGGTCTGGGTTATCCCGGACCGCCAAGTAGAGCGGTTTCTACATAGGAGGGTAAATTGTGAAGTCGAATCCAAGATACCCAAAGCAGAGCTAAACTATCCTTCATTCTCAAATTCATTTTCAGTGGCAGATCAACTTCCCAGGTTTCACCAGGACCGTCACAAGCGTGGGGGGACCCGGGACTCGTCATCGAGGTGGAGATTTCCCCACCTAACGGGAGTTGGGAAATTAGTGTGGAGCCCGCCACGCTTGACTTCTCCGAGACAGAACAGAAACTGCAGTACAAGGTTACATTTAGTCGACTCACCCGAATACCGATTTCGTGGAAGGATTCTTGAAATGGACCTTTTCCCCCAAACATTCTGTTCCGGGGCGCTATTGTGGTTCGTTTGTCTTGAAACCAACCCCTCTATGGATGTTAATAATTTCAAATATATACTACTAGGGATAAATTTTATTCACATGCAGGCGCCCAAACCATGACTGTTCACGTATCGAGTCCTTTTTAATTACTACATGTCATGTATCGAACCAGCTGAATTATCAGCTTCATTCCGGGTCGGTTCTTTCCTGAAATGCATATTATTATAAATAAGGCCATTGTATTTTCACATTACATATGAAATATAAATATTTAAAAGTTGGGTTATTTCTTCTCCCAATCATAATTTTAAAAAAACTATGGGTTTGAAACTAATAGTTCTCCTAACCCGCTTTGCGCAACTCTTTTTCGTATCAGCGTTTCGACCTCTCGTCATATCATCTGGTGCTTACTTTTCTCATGTCATGTCATAAGCCAAGAACCTGTATTGTAGTTTTTACATAGCTCAACATATGACCCATATTGTAACATCTATTTTCATACCAATCACTCAGGTTTACTTTTAATTAAAATTTAAAAAGAATTTCACTATCCACCATTTTCCATTTTTACACCACTAAGTTAAATTTCAATTTAATAAGGAAAAAGTTGTAATTAACAATCGTAACTCAGTTAAGTTGGGGGGAAATAGAAAGTGTGATAGATTTGGGGGGGATAAGGGAAGACTGAAGGAACAAAGGGGGATGGGTTAATGGAAAGATAACTTCTTTTTCTTCATTTTATTATTTTACTTTTATTTTCCCATAATCAATTTAACTCATCCTTGTGTTGTGCCATACGAAAAATATAGTACAGCCCAAAATGATTTGGGCTTACCTTTAAAAAACAATATGCACCAATTTCAAGCTCAGATCAATATCTTATAGACCAATTTAAAGGATTTAACAAAAGGGATCAAACTAAACCAAGTCAAAAGGGGAAAAATTATTTTACACTTTTCTACCCTTCATCAAGGTGGAGAATTCATTCTCTTCATTTTTGGGCCCCCAAAATTTTTCCCTTTCAAAGTTTTTTTTTTTATACAAATTGAAAGTTTTTAAAATATTTTATTCAATAAAAAAAATAGGCGTAACTTTCTTTATTAAAAAATTTTTCATCATAAAATGAAATTTAATTAATCATAATATTCAAACTTTTCAACATACTTTCCCCCCTCCGTCCCAAACCTTTTAAAAAACTTATTTTTTCCATTTCCATCCCCACTTTGATACCATTTAAATTTATCATATTTGGGCATAAAAATTTTAAATCACGGATAAAATTTACACTCAAATGCCATTACTTTAATAAATAAAAAAAAAAAAATCCAAACATACAAAAAGTCAAGAGTCCCACTTTCCACTACCTCATTTCAATTTTTACATACCGCAACAACCACTATCTCACTTCAATTATTAAACACTCTAACAATTTCTTAAAACTCGTGAATAAACTAAATTGCACTCTTAAACTTAACTAAAATGCAAAATTTAAAAATCGGATTGAGTATTAAATGATATCAAATTACATTAATTTGTTTGCAGATCAAGACATTATCATAACTGGTTATTATATTAATTGACAAAATTATCCTCAAGACATTATCATAATTGTTACGTATTAATTGACAAAATTATCCTCAAACATAAAAAATTTAAAATTTTTGTTGCCACAACATCAATCGCATGTTTAATATGGCAATCATAATATTGATATTAAGTCTTAGTTATGCATGGTCCTTAATATTTAGTCTTAGTTAGGATGTTTAGTCTTAGTTCAGTTAAACTTTGATTACTATCCAATATATACGTGTTAATTTTATACATTTGTAGTAAATGTAAAGTACATTTATGCCCTGTAACCGTTGAAACATACTCAATGAAAATACTATGAGTAATGTACATATCCACGTTTTGGGTTTTTAGATTTAAAAAAGAGGTTTTGATTTACAAAAGAGCTTTGAGTTATTTTGCAATAGAAATACAGTAACACGCATGCAAGCAAACACACAGCTTTCTTGTTCATTCTTTTTCACCCCCAGCTTAGAAGCAGAAGTTGCTCATCGACCAGGGGATTGAAAATTTTCAAATTACCCCAAGCAAAAAATATTAGATGATTGTTGAAAAAAACTTTGCGAAATTTAAAGGGGGAGAGAAAAAAAAAAAAAAAAATGAAATCCACCTTTCCCCCAAATGGATGTACATTTCAGCTCCCAAGCCACTAAACATCCAGCATCATTTTTAAAGAAAAAAAAAGGAAGAAAAAAAAGAAAAAAAAATATGCAAAAAATATTGTTAGTATCCCTTAATTTTAAGGATTAGTGTAACACCCCCTCCTGGAACAATAAATGGGGCAAAAACCCCAAAACGGACTAAGAAATGAACAAGGCCGGGTTTCAATTAAAGAATGTTGACCAAAGATCGAAAGAAACTATCGAGTGTTTAAAGAAATAACTTAACCCCGAAACTCGAATGAAAAAGGAAGGGAAAAAATGACGTTCAACAAGTAAAAATAAAAATATTTTTCCCAAGATAAACCACAAGATACTAAAGCCTCTAACTCAAAGGGAGTGCGAAATATTCAAATAAACATAATTTATCAAAACTGGGGAAAAGCCCAAGAGAAAGAATACATGTATGAAGACACAATTCCCCAGTTTCAAATATCCATTTTAAATTAATTATCATCCAACACCCGCCACCGCCCTGCTCAACCCGCACATAAGGAAAAAATGTGGTTTTTGAAATACTAAGAATGGGCCAAAACATTTTATAAGTTATGCAACCCTTACCAAGGAACTCGATTTTTAAAGCTTTAAAGAGAATTTAAAAAAATATTTAAGAAGACCGGCCAATCAAACAACTCCCCATTTTCTCATCAAATTCCACAATCAAAAACCATGGTGCGACGAAAGTGTGGCCACACTTTTCCCCAAGACCGGGGCCGACAAAGGGGGCGGTTTTGATCCCCGATACACAACTTGGAGGGGGCGGCCCCATCCACCCGAAGATAAAACCAAGCCCTAGCCCAATGGGGGAAAATCCAAAAAGGGATCGGAAAATCACAACAAAACAAACATAGGGAAAGGCATAACAGAAACTACCCTTTTAACACCAATAAATATTTTTGCAAGAAGAAAAAAGTTTAAGAATAAATCCCATCGACGCTTAGATTTCAAGTAAGTTTTCTTTTTCCTTTATCCGACTTTCAAACCAGGTTGACCTTTTTAAAACACATAGGGACATACAAATCAAATTCACAATTCAAAAACCCAATTCATGCACTCGAGTCTTTCCCCTTTTTCCCCAAAGACTTAACTTAATATGACCAAACATAAACATGTTCACTAATATAATTTACTCGCATATCAACTCTGATCTAACATCAACATATGTCGCAATTAGATTTTTCCAACACACAAAACACACACACACTCACACACACGACACACACGCACATCACACACACCCATGCATACATATTTTTTATATCCCTTTTTTCCCATTTCGCTCAATTAACATGCATGAAGGTTCAAGAATACCCATTAAGGAGAAAGAAAAGGGTTAAGTAAAAAAGAAGATAGTCATAAGAAAATTTTGAGAAAGAGATCTAGGGTAAGAAAAACTTGGGTTTTTCAAAAATTGGATCAAACTTCAATTTCTTCTCAAAGGATGCAAGATTAATGGAGTAAAGTAGAAGAAAATTGAGAGAGTATGAAGAGAGGAGAGAGGGGACAAAATTAGGAGGGGAGAATTAGAGCTAGGTTGGGGCCTTGGCTCCTTATTTTTAGAGTCCAAAAAGATCTTTAGAATATTTGGTAAGATTTTATTCTCCACAATTAAATAAATAAATATTATGGAGTAGGGAGGAAGAATTAACAAAATAGACTAGGGTACCAAGGCATGTAGTTTTCAAAATTAGGCTACATAATTAGCTAAGATTTTGTTTTGGTATTTTTTTTTTCACGAGTAGAATAAAATATCACGGGCAAATTAAAAATAAATAAAAATCCTCCAATTTGGAGAATGGAACTTGGCGTGTATAGCCTATTAAATAAGGAATGAGTTTTTTTTTAATATTAACTAAAATAGGATATGACAAGATCTCTTGAGGTATGCAGATTTGGTAGAATAATTAAATTCTAGGTATGAAGGAAATCAAATAAGGAATCAATAAAATAAGCAAAATATTATTTCCTTCCCAACATGGTGATTTTCGAAAATCACTATTAAATAAAAGGGATTTTCGATTTTCTCTAGAGATAAGGAATAATGGGTCTTGGATTTAATTTGATAAATATTCCAAGAATTAAATTAAATCCGGAAAAATAGAATTTCTTCTTCAAAAATTCAAGGGGGTCGAAAATACAAGAATTGGGTGGCAAGTATTTATGGAAATTTTCTCTAATATTCTCACTCACCCTTAAACGAATATTTCACCCCATGAATTAATAAATCACATGCCACATCACAAAATCAATAAGTTTGACTTTTCAAACTTTCAACGCAAACCCTAGACTCAACTCGCCATGGCATCACATAAAATAAATGCATTCACGACTCCACGTCATCACTAATAATTAAAAGGGCTCTAAAATTAGGGTTCGGAATCGATGTTACAATTAGGTTTCCTAATCGATAGATTATGTTTCCTAGGCCCACGCCTAATGTGTGCCTATATATATAGTGAGTGAGCACAAAATTTCGTGATCGACAAATCCAATCAGACCGAAAACCGCAGTCAAAATACAATTTGTTCTCCGTTCTTGCCCGGACGGCTAACACAACGTGGGAACCACGAAATTCGGTGTCTATTTCCGTTTTTTTGTTTCTCGATTCACAATGCCTATTTGTCATAACAACGTATCGACCCAGGTTGGTGTCGGGTCGATGCCCTATTTGCGAGACCCATGTTTGAGTGGGGTTGACGATCCATCTGAGTCGGAGCCCAATGTGTTTCGATGTGGTCTGGTTTTGAGAGGTTTTTTAAGTACAAACCTATCCCACATCGAACGTTGAGGAAGTTGGAAGGTGTATATAATTCATTTCCAATCTCATTTTTGAGGCCTTTGGGGAGTGCCCCAAAAAAAAACCCCGGGCTTGACCAAAAAACCGGCATCTAGAACCTGGTTTTCGAACTAGGGTTTGAATTCCGCTGCGAGGGTTTTGTATGGTAAATCGAGATGTCCTCCGGACGTGAAGGTTGACAAATTCCCCGGAGAAATAGTTTTGGTTTATGGCGGATCAAGATGCGATCTATGCTCAAAGAAAGGTTTGTGGGAGCCGCTCAAAAAAAAGAAGGCTACGGAGGATGAAAAGGGAGGGACAACCTTAGACGAAAGGCCCATGACCATCATGTTGAGCCTCGTTCGACGATGTTGTCATCGGTTGCAGATCGGAGACGGTTGCCGCTTTGGGAGTTGGAGAGTCTATACATGACAAGTTCTAACCAACAAGTTGCTCTTGAAGAACGCTTGTTTCGGTTACGCTCAGAGGCGCTTCTCGGGATCATCTGGGAAAAATTTGAATAAAATTTTGCTAGATTTGCGTAATGTTGAAGTTAGTAGAAGACAAGGATGTCTTTTTAAATTTTGTTGTGTCTCTTTAATCTTAAAATTTTTTTGGGATTTTTTATGCCCGGAAGGGAAATTTTCGTTGAGGATGTTCGATCTCGCTTCCACATCGAGATCGTCAACAGAACGAGTTCAGCCACGTAAGATCTCGCACGATTAATCAATTACGAGTAAAGGACAAGATTCGAACAAGAGCGTAACCAAAGGTTCAAAAGGTCCTAAAGGCCCTAAGCCAAAAGACATCTCGGGAGATATTGTAAAAAACCGTGGCATTGGAAGGCTGATTGCCCCAAAGGGTAAAGAAGAAATTGGGCAAGAAGGAAGATGCTAACGGTCCGGACCGTGGTAGAAGCCCATGACACAAATTCGGAGAAGAATTGGCCTTGGTTCGGATGAACAACCACACCGTAATGATGTGTGGGTTTTGATTCTGGGGCGTCATATCATCTCTCGTCCTCACGGGAGTATTTCACACTTATGAGCAGATAGATGGAGGCAATGTTCCATGGCCAAGTGCGTTGCAAGGTGGTTGGCATCGGCTCAATCGATTATGACTCATGATGGGGTCTTTGACCTTGAACGATGTTAGCATGTTCCACGGATGACGAAGAATATCCCCGTGTACATTTGATAGGGGTTTGGGTTCAAAGGTGAAGGGGGAATAATGCGTATTTTGAAAGGTTCAAGGTGTTCGAAGACTTTGAAATGGGGTACCTTGTATGTTCCGAGAGGTTCCATCGTGGCAAATTCCTGATATTGCATCATTCGAGGTTGCAACCAAGGATATGACCAGCCCTGGCATATGAGGCTTCGGTATGGGAAAACGTGGCATGAGAATCATGTCAAATCATGATTTTCTTTCGGGCCATAAGGTGCATAAACTTGATTTCGGGAACACCGTTGGGAAGCCATCGCAACAAGTTTCCAAAGAAGGGTGTTCATCGAACGAAGGGGACACTTGACTACATTCATAAAGGATTGTTGGGGTCCCTCACGTGTGAAATCTATTGAGGACACAAATATTTTGTGTCGAAAGATTGATAACTACTCGAGAATGACTTGGGTGTTTATGATGAAACATAAAGGTGATGCATTCAAGAAGTTCAAAGAGTGGAAGACTCTAACTAAAACCAGATCGGGAAGAAGATCAAGCGATTGAGAACAGATAACATCTGGAATTTTGTTCGTCTCGAGTTCGATGAGTTCTCAGAGGAGGAAAGGATCGCTCACCATCACACCGATAGACATACACCATAGCGTAATGGTGTGGCGTAACGCATGAATCGACGTTGTTGGAGAGAGCAAGATGCATGTTCTTCCAAGCCGGTTGACTAGGAAGTTTTGGGAAGAGGCAGTAAACACGGCTTGTTATTTGATCAACCGTGGACCTCACATTGACATTGACATTGACTCGCAAGACACCGTGCGAAGTATGGTCTCGATTCACCCGCAGATTACTCTATGTTGAGAGTTTTTGGGAGTATCGTTTACTATCATGTGAGGTATCATTTTCTAAGAGATGAGAAGAGAATTGAGGTGAAGAAAGTAGGTACGCTGATAATCCGCTGATATGTTCACCGAGTCGGTCCCGCAGAGCAAGTTCCAACATTGTTTGGACTTGCTTAATGTCATGAGTTGTTAGTTGCCCGAGGAGGGAAAATCTCGAGGCAAGAATGAAGAAGTTTGTTCGTCTGGTGCTATGATGATGCGTCTGCAAGGAGAATTCAAGTCAAGGTGGAGATTTGTTAGTATGCCTTGATTTTGTATAGGATTAGGTTTCCTAATTGGGATAGGATTATATTTTCTAGGCCCATCTGTCTAATGTGTGCCTATATACATGTGAGTAGAGCACATAATTCCGTGATCCGACATATCCAATCAGATCCGAAAACCGCAGCATAATACAATTTGTTCTCCGTTCTTGCTCGTGGACGTAGCCAACACAACGTTGGTGAACCACGCAAATTCTATGTCCATTTACGTTCTTTTGTTTCTCGATTCACAATTTCCCTATTTGTCATAACATATATGTTACGATAATGTAACAAATATCAACTCTAAGGTATATGGCCAAAAATTACTAGAAAAGTAAAGCATAGCAGTAAAACAATCTTTCTAAATCAACACACTACCATGTAACCTTAAGCAAGAGAACATCACAACAGATGGGTTAAAGCAAACCAAAAGTTGTCCCTTCGAAAACATCCAAATAGTAGGACTCCTATATGTAAAGAGTAGGCCAAATCTTCAATCAACAACATAGGCGTAAAATGCAAGACCTGGTATGCAACCTCGATATCAGCACAAATAATCTCTTAGCACAATTTATCAGCACTGGTACAGTTGTGGATAATTCTTTCTCATCTTTTCCTCAGTTTTCCAAGTCACTTCTTCGACTCGTGGTTTTTTCAAATAACTTTAACCATTGGAATAGTTTTTCTTCGAACCGTTTGATCATACGGTCCACTATATTGAGGGGGTCTTCTCGTATAACTCAAATTTTCAAAATCTCTATGTGAGAATCTTTCTGAACATGTGAAGATCATATCGATAGCGCCGAAGCATAGTGACGTGGAAAACATTATGAATCTATGCTAATTTCGGAGATAGTGCTAACCTATACGCTAATGGTCCAACTCTTTCGACAATATCATACCGACCAATGTAATGAGGACTCAACTTACCTTTTTGCTCGAATCACATGTCCTTTCGAGGTTAAACTCACAAAAAGACTTTATCAAAACCGAGATAGTAAATCACGGATCTCTCGACAATATATAAGATACTAGAATACCATATAAGCTCCTCGTGCATGATGTTGCCGAATCTTCAAAGCAAAATAATGTCGCTAATAACATTTTGAACAAAATAAGAAACTTCATGTACTTGCGATGTTATGACGCATAAGCAATAAACTTTCCATTAAGTCAAAAGATAGCTAATTCCATGTTTCAAAGCATCACTATAAATAATATAATATCTTGTTCACGATGACGGAGATAACCAAAATAGGTGACATATTCAACCGATGCTTCCACTCATTAAAACTCTTTTGATATGTTTCAATACATATACAAGAAGAATTTTTCGTACTAACTTCATTATCAATTGAATATTAATCGAGAAACATTCCCATTGAAAATCAGTTCAATCTTTTGTAGATCCACTTATATTCCACGACCGACACCACGTGTCCCAACAATACCACATGTTCTAGCAAAAACTCACACTTACTCAACTTAGCATAGAGTTGTTCATCTCACTAACTTGAAATACGATCGTAAGTGATTAACATGCTCATCTGTAAGTCATGAATATACAAACAAGACGCCAATAAAACGAACTACTAATCGTCTCCAAGAATGGTTGAGAGACTCGCTCATCAATGACATTAAAATTGTAGGTGCATTTGTTGATTTGAAAGGCATAAACAAAACTCATAATAACTGTATTGAGTTCGAAATGTTGTCCCCGCAATATTTTCTTTAGCTATCTTCAACTGATGGTATCTTGATCAAAGATTTGTTCGAAAAACTTGTGTACCTTGAAACGATAAAACAAGTCTTCGATTCTCGTAATGAATATGTATTCTTCACTATCACATGATTCGACATTCAATAGTATATAAAGTCGCAATGTGCGTTTTTCTTCTTCAAATATGATATTGGCGCACCCAAGAGGGAAAAAACTCATATAAATCTCCAAACCCAAACCTTTTAAATTTCAATTTTAAATTTTTAAACTCTAATGAAGACGGTTGATAAGTAGAAATAAAAATAAATGCAAGGCTAAATTTAGAGAAATTTTGCCTCTAAAAGGTGAAAATCCGATAAATTTGCACTTCCAATAAATAAAAAAAGTCGATCTAGATAATAAAAGGGAAACCCCGGGGGATGTGATTTTGAACCGTAAAATATCACTCAATCCCGCCCTTCGAGGATTATATTATCATTTTTTTACTTGACAAGATCCCTTTGGTTTGATGAAGTGAAAACCAATCTATACCCATAATAATATCAAAACTTATGTTTGAACAAGAGAATCAATTTTCCAAAAGGCCCCAATTTTAATTAACCCCAACACCTTCTATAAAAAAATCCCGAACCAATATCGAGGTTGTATCATAGCTTGGGGGACTATTTCCCACCAAGAGTAAGATAGCTTCAAAGAAGAGATACCATATAATAAAAACCTTCTTCTCGACAAAAACAATTAATCTGATCAAAAATCTTCTATCACTTTTAACTATATCCCCCCCAAAAATTAGTCCCATAAAATCAACAACTTCTATTTTTCCCCAATTCCCTTTTTAAAAATTTTTTCCTTTATCATCATTGGTCCATGTACTTTCTATTCTAAAAGCTTGGGGAATCCCCCATATGATGCAACAAAAGTATATGAAATGCACTCTATAAAATTTAAAGACAATGTAGGGGGCCTAAGCCCCTTTTTTTCCTAATGGGCAAATTTCATGATAATTGAAATGCAAAAATACTTCAAACCGAATTGTATCATGAATATTCATAAATGCCATGTCCCGGCGGGTCCTATCCCCGCTTTCCCATACCACCTAAACCGACACCTCAACCATTATAACGATGCACTTACTATAAATAAATTCAAAGTTTAAAATTAATAATCCACTTGTCAACTACATAAAATCCACATATTATATAATTTCAAAACCACCATATATCAAGTGCATATTTAAAACATTATAAAAACTAGTGGGACCCTCTCACCACTCTATATACTATACATTTATCTACATACAAAAATGATGATCGTATAAGGTCACAAAACGCGCACCACCTAACCCGATAACACATGCGCTCCTACGATCCACGTCAACCAAAACTTCTTTTATATCTTATTCCCGAAAATATTAGTGGTTTCTGAGCCACAACTCACAAGTATATAAACCTTACCTTTAATTTCACACAAATATCAAACACATTCTTTCACAAAATATATCCCCAAAAAATAATAAATATCATAAACAATTTAATATTGTATCATATGCCTCCCCATTCTTTTCATTATTCCGAGACGACGCCGGTATCTCCGTATTTCCATTGTACCCCCACCCGCAGTCCCTTTAATTATTGCCCTTTTCCCACAAAGGGCCCCCTTTTGCATTTTGACCTTTCCACGAAGTCCCCTTTGATTTGATCTTTCACGAAGATCCCTCCTTGCATATTTTCTTTGACCGTAGGTCCATTATTATTGAATATGACCCATAGGGCTATTTCCATTACTATTTATATCGACCAGGGGAAGATTGTCACGTATCCTCTTTAATCCCATGATTCAAGTAATTCTAACGTCATATAAAAACATATCAAAAACACCACTCACATATCTGTAACATCCCGAATTTTAACCCTAATTTTAGAGCCCTAAAATTTATTATTAATGACGTGGAGTCGTGAATGCATTTATGATGTGACTATGGCCAGTTGAGTCTAGGGTTTGGTTTAAAGATTGAAAAGTCAAACTTATTGACTTTATGATGTTTGTGATTTATTTATTTGTGTGATTTATGTGGTAAATTAATTGTTTAAGGGTGAGTGAGAATATTAGAGAAAATTTCCTAAATACTTGTCACCCTAATTCTTGCAATTTTCGAACTCTAGACCCCTTTGAAGAGAAATTCTATTTCTTCCAATTTATCTAATCCTTGGGATATTTATCCAAATTAATTCCAAGAGCCAATTATTTCTTATTTAGAGATGGAAAACGAGCCCTTATTTTTTTAGTGATTTTCAAAATCACCATATTTGGGAAGGAAGGAATTATTTTATTTGACTCCTACTTGATTTCCTTCCATACCTAGAATTTAATTATCGTATCAAATCTTTCCATACTTCAAGAGATCTTGCTTTTACTTATTTTAGACAAAATAAAAAATCCATGCCTTATTTAAAAGGCATAGAAATCCCCTACCTTGCTTCATGGAGGATTTTCCTTATTTTTATTTTGCTCCATGATATTTTATTCTATATGGAAAAATACCAAAACAAAGTCTTGGCTATTTTGAGAGCCTAATTTGAAAACTAGAGGGAAAGCCCTAGGATCTATTTTTGTTAATTCTTCCCTACTTCAATATTTATTATTTAATTGTGGAGAATGAGATCTTACCAAATATTCTATTCTAATTACCTAAAGATCTTGTTAACTCTATAAATAAGAACCAAAACCCTAACCCAACCCATATTTTGGCCCCACCCTCCCATACACTCTCTCAATTTTCTTCTTCACACTCCAATATTTTGCTATCTTTTGGAGAAGAATTGAAGTTTAATCCAAGAACTTTGAAGAATCAAGGCTAATACTTGTTTCCTACCGTGTTTTTCTCAAAAAGGTATTTTTGTTTAAGAGTTTTGTTTGTTCTTCTTTCTCTTCTTCTTTTTTCTTCTTCTAACCGATTAATCGGTCTCCGGAACCCTCATGCATCTTGGTTGAGTGAAAGAGGGAAAAAAAGGGATGTGAGAACATGTGTGTGTGTGTGGGGCCGTGAGTGTGTGTGTGGCGGTGTGTTTGTGTGTGCGGTGTGTGTGTGTGTGTTGTTGTGTTGTGTAGTTGTGCTTGATAGTTAAATAATCTTGTGTGATAGACATGGTCTTGATTAATTGGTAATGATAAGATGAATCGTTGGGAAAGGGAAAAGTAATGAGACATGCATGAGTAAGAGTAGTATTGAACCTAATTTGCGATATGTGCCTATGTGATTAAAAGGTGAAACTTTGGTTCAAGCCGAAACGGAAAGCGAAACTACTTGAAAACTAAGCAATCGAGGGGGCTTTACTCTAAAAACTCTCTTTTATTTTATCTAAATGTTTTTGGGACGATATAAGGGTGGTTTAACTTTTATGCCATACATGTTTGTTTTAATGTGATATATGATCGCATAAAATTTGGGGTTCAGTTGGGCCCCAACCCTACCAGGTGTACACGATGGGATCGAGAGCCGCCCTTTGCTAGTCGGCCGGTCTCGTGGGCGAAAAGTGTGGCCACACTTTCGTCGCACCATGGAATGATTGTTAATTTGATGAGAAAATGGGAGGTTATTTTGTGGCCGTCTATGAAAATATATTTTGTGGGTACTCGTGATATTCTTTTAACCGCTTAAAACTCAGTTCACTTGGTAAGGGTGGCATAACTTATAAAATGTTTTGGCAAGAGCTCGAGTATTTCAAAATACTCACCCATGTGTTTTTTCCCTTTTGTGCGAGGTTGAATGATGGACGGTGGCGGGTGTTGAGGGTTTAATTAATTAATATGGATATGTGGAACTCTAATGTAGTTGTGTCACCATACATGCTATGTTTTTCTTTGGTGTTTTCCCAAAATTTTTGATCTTTTTAGAATTTCTTTTGGAATATTTGCATCTTACTTTCGATTGTGGCCTTACCCCTTTTCTTTGATTTTATCTTGGATATTTTGTCGTACTCTTGAATTAGTGTATTTATATATCTATTTTCCCTTTGAACCCCTGGGTTAAATTTGTTCATTAAATCCCCGATATTCCTTTCAATTCTTTTGGTCAAACTTTTAAATAAAACCCCAGCCATTTTTTGTTTTTTGGTCGGTTTGGTAGCGGCCGCATTTATTTCCCTAGGGGGGGTTTTACAATATCCATATCATATTCCACCATCAATATCAAATCTCCCTGCCCGAATATGAGACCCTTTTTTCCTTTTTAGTCCCCCGGAATAAAGTTTGGTTCCTTTTACCATAAATGGTAATGGGTCTATTAACTAACTCATTCCCTCATTTTTCATTTAAAATTAATATATACAAGTGGGACCCCTATTCCATAACTTTTTCCACCCCTTTTCTTAACATTTTTTAAAAACCCCGTGCCCCCCATGAATGAACTAAGGGCGGAAGGGGGAAAAATAACACAAAACCCATTTCAGCTAAATTATAAATTCAAATATTCACTTCAATTTAACACTGAATCAATCCATAAAATATGAAAAATTTAAAAAGTGTAATTTATACACAAAAATTAAGATGGGTAAACTACTCAAAGCTCGTTTCCCTTTCTTCATTTTCCCTCTTAATATAGTTGTTGCTTAAAAAGTCTAAATATTCTTTCCTTCTATGTTCTATTTTCATTCTCATGAAAAAAACAATGTATACACTCTACGTCCTAATACATATCGGGGGCAAAACTATGACTCACTTGTATTTAGTTATATATTTGTAAAAAAAGTTAAGTGAAAATTAAAAACGGGAATTTTTTAAAAACTTGAGCTACAATTTAAAATGCACACTTTTCCCATGCATAAAATTTATATTAATTATTTAATATATATAAAAGAAAATTTTTAATTATACAGAATATATATTTATTTAAAAAAATTTTTTCATGAATCAAAATTATTTTTTTATTTGACTTAAAAATTGATTATAACACTATGTTTTTCTATGGCACACATTTAAAATTTTCTATAGTAAAAATGACAATATAATATACTAATATATAAAATAATGATGTTTTTGAAGGGATGTCACAATAACTATTTTTATTTTTGGGCCATCTACAAAAAATGTTCATATTTGTTTTAGCATATTTCATTTTTTATTTTTAGATTTCATATTTGTTTTTGCATATTTCATTTTTTGTTTTGTAGTGGACAAAAAAACAAATATCTATGATAAATATAGAAAAAGAATGTATACTATATATAATACAAAAAAACATATTACGATGATAAATACATAGTACCCATAAAACAGTCTTTCAAGTTACACCTTATTAAAAAAAAAAACAATTCTATTATAGGTGTGTTTATTTTCATGGTGATGACAAATTTCATTCTCTG
The DNA here is from genome assembly GCF_023119035.1 of Salvia hispanica. NCBI lineage: Eukaryota > Viridiplantae > Streptophyta > Magnoliopsida > Lamiales > Lamiaceae > Salvia > Salvia hispanica. The sequence goes on along the minus strand of NW_025952601.1, from coordinate 29,945 downwards.
TGTTCTCGTTTATCACAAAAATTTATGAATTTTTTATTATTAATAGTTTGAAAAATATCATTATTAATATTCACAATTAGATTGTCATTTTTTACTCAGCTTCCATTCAATTTTAATACGAAGAATTTAAAATAAAATGTGATAGACTTGATAAAAAAAAAATCTTCAATTTCTCAATAAAAGTTGATAGACAAAAAAAAATTTTAAATCTTCTTTAATTTTTTGACTACTTATTAAGGAAATAAGGTGTAACTTATCAAGAAAAGAAAGGTGTAATTTTTTGACTACTTATTAAGAGATAGAAAAGACATTTAATAAAAACGCTATCCACTTGTACAATTTTTCTTCGCTACATACTAGAGATTGGGATATTAACCCATGTCTGGCCCCCATAATCCATAAAATTTTATGGAATAAAATTTCGCCCAATAAAATCAAACCCGATTAGCCCCCCCAATTAATGTAACGTTCGCCCCGAAAACCCGAGGGATTGGCAAAATTCAATAAAATTTCTTTTTTAAATTTTTACTCCTAATTCAACACTTCATTGATTAATTTTATAATATAATAACAAAAAATATAACTTTCAATTTTATATTAAATATAGAAATTATGTATTGATTTTTTATTAATATAAAAATCGATAAATAAATTAACAACTTCAAATTCACTTAAAAAGTATTTAAATTTCTAAAATATGCATAGAAATTTCAAGAAATATCTTAAATATTAGTATTAGGTCATGTTTATGATTGAGTTTAAATATTTCTCAAATTTATCATAATTAAATGTTTCATCTTGTATGAATATAACTAATTTTAACAATTATTTTTTGGATCGGTTGCATGTTAATATTATCGGTAGCAACCCGATTAATTTTCAATCGATTACCCAATCCATAGGGTTAACCCAAACCCGGCCGACCCCATTGACATCCCTACCCGAGACAACTAATAAAATTGTCTGCTACTTTTTAACTTTTAATAATATTTTGTATTTTATATTAGTTAAATTTTTGTTCTCTCTCTTCGAGCACCAGGCAGCCATGGTTTATATTTCTGCAAAAATTTAAAATTTCAGCCCTCCCAAACATTTAATTTCCCACAATTTAGTCTTCAACAATGTTAGATTGGCTTAATTATTTGGACTAAAGAAATAAAAAAGTATATCTGCATAATGTTAAGGAAAAAAAAAGTAAAACTGTAGTGATTTATAAACTTAAAAGTACGATAAAAACAGTTAATGTTTGTTTTTAATAAGGTTAAATCGGGTCGTTTTTTTTACGAATATACTAAAGACAAGCAAGGTCGGAAACGATAGAAATGAAAATCGGAGGATAATTAAAGAATAACGGGAAATATTGGGCATGAAAGCAATATATCAAAAAATTTTAAGGGCTTGAAAGATGGTACCTACTATTGAGGAACAAATGCCCCCCCTCATGTCTCATACAAATACATGTAAAAAATTATTATACTCTACTACTTTAATATATGTATATTCAACTAATTTGCTCCCCCCATTTAGAAAAAAAAAAAAAAAAACTCTCCCGTCCCTTAAAAAAAGAAAATTTTAAAAGAGGATTTTAATGTAAAAAAAACCCCTCCCCTCATGATCTTTAGACTAAAATGTATGAATATTAAACCTCTTAAAAAATGGAGTTGAAGGCGTTTGTGGCCAGGGGATATAAGTAAAATGGAGGGAGGAATATATTTATTAACTATTAAAAGCTATGAGAATAAAGATAGATATTTGTTATCATCGATATCAACTAACATTGTATAAAAAGGATTTAGATCTAATTAGTACTTCATCCGTCCCCCCTTAAGAGTCCCCTTTTTTCCCTTTCCCATCCCCCTTAAAGTCAAATTCATTTTTACATAAATAGTAAGTATCCACTTCCATAACCAAATTCCCCCATTTTATTAAAAAACCCAATATAAAAAAATGGGTCCACTTTCCCAAAAGAACTTTTTCAACCAATTTTTCTTTACATTTTTTAAAAACCCCGCCGGGCCAAAGAGTGATTTAATAGGGAGGGAGGGAGAATACGATGTTCTTAATTATGACGATTAATATTTAAATTTTAGTCAATTCATTTAGTAATAAAATAAACGGGAAAACTGTGATGATTATTTCCCCAATATATCACATTAGTAAAAAAAAACATCAACTCAATGAACATAAGAGTTTCGATTAGTTATGTTCATTTAGAAGGCGTTTACTTTAGGTATAGCTAAAAGGATATATTGATAAAATAATCATCACAATTTTGACTGTTTATTTAGATGAAATATCGATCGCCATTTAATGATTCCACGTTTTACTACAACGAAAGCAATGCAGGCCAATGTTAACATGCCAACGCCCATCTCAAAAAAAAGCCCACAAAAGTCATAGAAACACAACTATATATTCATCTAAACATCTTGGTCTTGAAACATTTTTTTGGGCTCCAAATAAAATTGTTTGATCATAAAATGTAAAAAAATCAAATTCTACTAATCATCTTTAGTGGAAATACTAAGGCTTAATTTTTGGGTAGTATAGAAATAAGTAGTATATATGCAGAATTTTAAAAAAAAAATGAAAAACTTGATTTAAAAACTTGCAAAGTACAGATACAAAAAAAAGAATCGGGTCTTTTTGTCCCAGTATACAAAAGACAAGCAAGGTGGGAAACGATAGAAATGAGCAAAAATCGGAGGATAAGTAATGAAAGCAATACAAGTGGAAATTTTGGGGTTGCATAAAGAAATATGTTTGGAAATATCAAAAATGGTTGACGTACAAAAGGATAAGTTGTTAAAAGATGGTGCTACTATTGAAGGGAGACCTCTCACATCAAAAAAACGTACCCCGCGGGGAAAGGAGAAATATCATCAAATTGAGGGTTATGATGATAGCAATAGAAAAATTTGAAGTGATTGAAAGATGCTATCCGCTGATTGATTTTCTATAAGGGGGACGATGAATTCATAATCGACAAACAAAATTTAAACATGGCACTCCTATCTTTTTTACTATCATTATTTTTTGGGCTTTTGTGCATGACTAGCCGGGGCCCTTATTTGCCTCTGAATCGGAAGTTTCCAAATATACATTGTTCATGTTGGGGGCACCTGATGCACATGTTGCTTCTGAATCGGAAGACCCGGGGGCTGGCCCCTTTTTTCTACCAGCTACCACAACAAGCTCGAGTGAAGATGAGGCGCAACTTTTTACTCTCTCCGCCACGTGTTAAAGGGGATTTGCTGTTAAGCTTTCACCCGACCATGTGAAAGAAAGGGAGAAGAAAAAAGGTTCATCTCAGCACACCCCCAGAAATTGATGTCCGTGAAAACGACAATTCTCCCAATTTTTGGGGTTGACCAGAATATGGGGTTGGGGGGAAGACTCAGTTATGGTAAAGGGGGAAATTTTTTGGCGTGTGGACAGCGGAGTGATGCCTGAGCATCCTTCCTTCAGCGAGGGAAAATGCCACCTCCAATTAAGGGGGGAAGGGCGAGGTAAACCAGCGACACAGCCTCCAAAAACAAAATTATTGAGCAAGGACCTTTACGGGGAGCAGAGCCCCTTGACGATAAGGGGCCATGGAACCACCTGGGGCACTGCTGCTGGACGTTTTGGCAAGGCGCAAATTTTTTGGCAAGGCAAAGGCCTGCTGGTTGGCGTTGCACTACTTGCTCATTTAGCCATATACAAAGTGCTAAACAAGGAAAAGGAAAAGAAGCAGTTTTCCTTGCTGGAATGGATGCAGCAATTGAAGATGGAGTCGAGCTTGTCGATATCTATAGGCTATAACGATGCAACACAAAAAAAAAACTTGTATGATGATCTTTTTTCAATTGGTGCATTCAGTGCGATGGAGAAGGGTATCTTCCTTAGCTTCTCTGCGGGAAAAACGAAGGGCCTCATCCCTCATTTTGGGGGAACTGGGCACCTTGGGTTTTTGACGGTTGGAGCAAGCACGTTGGACAGAAAATTGAGTGCAATAGCAGTGTTAGGAAACAATGAAGAGTTGGATGGTGAATTAGTTTATGACTTTCCACAAAAGCTCTTCCCGCTTGTCTATGCGCCGTACTGCAGGGCAAGGGGTCCGAGGTAAGATAGTGGTGTGTGAGGATGACTTAAAAAAAAAAAATTCCAAGTGGCGTTGCCGGCGCGATTCTCATAAACAAGGAGACAGAGGGAAAAACCCCAAATTCGGGGGAAGCCAAAGTGGGGCCAACAATACATTTCAGTTTATCCCGGGGGGATTGAAGATAAAAGCTTACATAAGTTCAACGGAAAACCCACCGCCACTATTTCTTCCGGGGTACCGTGATTGGTGATGAGTTGCCCAGTCTTCCGTTTTCATTTTCCCAGAGGTCCAGATACCAACCCCTGGAATCGGGGGAAACCCAAAATTTTTGGGCCCCGGAGTTAATATTCTTGCAGCATGGCACCCCTTCGGTCAAAGGGGGCAACACCAACACAAAATCCACATTCAACATAATTTTACTCAATGGCGGCCCGCACCGGGCCCGGTGGGGCCTGCTCAAGAGCTGCATCCCGATTGGTCTCCTGCTGCAATCAAGCCCCCATTTGACCACTGCAGATGATGTGAACCTCGCTGGTAATCCAATTGAGGACGAGAGGTTCCTCCCGGCCGAAACTTTGCCACGGGTCAGGTCATGTGAATCCATCAAGAGCTCAAGATCCCCCGGGCTTGTCTACACATCCAGCCCCGACTACCTTTTTTTACCCGGGGGTCTCGGTTTTACGGACCGCTAGAGCGGTTTCACAGGAGGGTGAATTGTGCAGTCGAATCCAAGATAGCGGGAAACCCGAGTTTTAAAATATCCTTCATTTCTTTTTATCATTTTCAGTGGCAGATCAACTTCCCAGGTTTACACCAGGGCCGGTCCAAACGTAGGGGACCCCGACTGTCATAGAGGTGGAGATTTTCCCACCTAAGGAGTTGAAGTTATGGGGGAGCCCGCCACGCTTGACTTCTCTGGGGACAGAACATAAACTGCAGTACAAGGTTACATTCAGCCGACTCAATTCCCAAAAACCGATTTCGGGAAGGATTTTTGAAATGGACCTCTCCCAATCATTCTGTTCGAGCCCTATTGTGGTTCGTTTGTCTTGAAAACCAACCTCTATGGATGCTAATAATTTCAAATTTATACTACTAGTATAAATTTGATTCACATGCGAGTCCTTATTTTAATTACTACATGTCATGTATCGAGTCCAGCTGAATTATCAGCTTCATTCCGGGTCGGTTCTTTCCTGGAATGCATATTATTATAAATAAGGCTATTGTATTTTCACATTACATATGAAATATAAAAAATTTAAAAGTTGATTATTTTTCTCCCAATCAAAAATTAAACAAACTATGGGTTTGAAAAATAGCTTAAATTCTTTCCCCCGAATTGCTTTTCGCAACTTTCTTGCATCGCTTTTGACCCCTCGTATTTATTGGGTTTTTACTTTTTCATTCCCTGTCATAAGCCAAGAACCTTTTATTTAAAATTTTTTTAAAAGCTCAACATATGAACCATATTGTAACATCTATTTTCATACCAATCACTCAGGTTTATTTTTTAAATTTAAATTTAAAAAATTTTTCCATCCACCATTTTCCATTTTTTCACCACTAAGTTTTTTTTCAATTTAATAAGGAAAAGTTGTGATTAAAAACGTAACTCAGTTAAGGGGGGAAAAGGGAAAATGTGATAGGGTTACGCGGGGTAAGGAAAGACGAAGGAAAATGGGGGAGGATTAAGGAAAAATAACTTTAAAGCCCCGGGTTTTGGGGTAATAAATACTGATCAACTTTATGACTTTAAAAACAAGCAAAATGTTGGGTTTATTTTAAAAAGATTTGACCAAGGTATTAAAATAACTATTAAAGCAATAAGTCAACGGGTTTAAACCCAAATAAATCAATGAAGAATAGATACCATAAACTATGATCAAAAGTCAAGGGGTTTTACATAAATTCAACAAAACACAATATGTCTGATCTTCTAATTCAAAAGGGTAAGTTCAAAAAACCAAATGAAAAAATAAGTTTCATAATTCGAGGAAACAACCAAGAGAAAGTGAAGCCATATAGGGAAAACACAACTACACTCGAAGTTCAAAATATCCATCTTATTTAATTAACGTGCCTAACACCCGCCACCGCTGCCTTCCTTCAACCCCCGGCATAAGGAAAACACATGCAGGCCGAAAAAAATGCCAAAACATTTTATTAATTATGCCACCCTTCCATAGTGAACTCGAAATTTTTCGCTTATCAAAAGAAATATCATCGAATATCACAAAATATAATTTCATAAAACCCTTTCCAAAAAAAAAAAAACTCCCCAAAATTTTCCCCATCAATTTCCACAATCACAACATTACCATGGTGCGACGAAAAATGTGGCCACACTTTTCGCCCACGAGACCCGGCCACTAGCAATGACGGCTCCCGATCCCACCGGGACACTAGCCTGGGAGGGGTTTTCCTCCTTTCCCCGTAATTCGAATTGCTTATACATATTCATGCCCTATAGCCCCAAAAAGGGGCAAACTCTCAAACCGGGCATCCCCACAACATCATCAAGAATAATCACAGCATGGCATAAAAATTTTAAAACCCCCCTTTATCCCTCCACATTCATAAATTTGCAACATAAAAGAGTTTAAGAATAAAATCCATTTTGACCCCTTTTTGTTTCTAAAATGTTTCCCTCTTTTTTTATTCGGGTTTGCAACCAAGGTTTCACCTTTTTTAAAACACATATGCACATATCATGTATTAGCTTCAACATCAACTCCTAAATCATGCATGTCTCAAATTTTCCCCCTTTTTTCCCCCCGATCCAAATTTTCGTTTTTCATTCAAACCAAGACATATTCATCATATAAGTTTATACACTCAACAATCTTAGGGTCTAACATCAACTTATTTACACATGAGTGTTATTCACATGTCACACACACACACACGCACACACGACGCATAAAACACACGCATACACACGCACATCACTTCCCCTTAAATTTTCCCACTTTTACTAATCTAGATGCAATGAGGGGTTCAAGAATACCGATTAATCGGTTAGATGAAGAAAGATTAATATATAGGTACCTTTTCTTGTCAAAAGCGAACGTAGAAACAAAGTAGAGACTTGATTCTTCAACAATTCTTGAGGCTCAAACTCTAATTCTTCTCAAAAGATGAAGAATTATTGGAGAAAAGTAGAAGAAAATCGAGAGAGGGAGAGGGAGGGCGTGTGATTGGGGGAGGCAAAAATTTTGGGGTTAGGGTTAGGTTTTGCTCTCATTTATTGGGTTCAATAAAATCTTTAGGTAATTAAATAGAATATTTGGGAAGATTTGATTCTCCACAATTAAATAAAACAAATATTGTGGAGTAGAGAGGAAGAAACAAGAAGTGGCGTGAATTGGGTTTCAAAAATGGGGATTTTCGAAAATCCTTGGCTTTTATTTAGCCAGATTTTGTTTGGTATATTTTTCGGAGTAGAATAAAATATCACGGAGCAAAATAAAAGAATAAATCTCCCACCAAATATTGGAAATAGGCGTGTATATGGGTTCTCCCATAAGGGTATCTCCATGCGCTTCTCCCACTCGCCCGTCGGGAGCGGCGACTCGAGCGCCATAGTGGGCGGGAAGGCGCCCACGCCCGTCCCGTGTGCCCATGCGATGGCCTCCCCCCTCCCGTCGACGTCCTACTCGACGGCGCCACTGCGTGGGTAGACGTCCCACTCGACGTCCCACCGATTTTTATTTTTTTAAAAAAACTCTATAAATATGGCTCGTGTCGAAATTTTAATTCGTAAATTTTAATTTTAATTGTGAATTTATTAATTTTATTGGGGAAGCCCTAGTGGGAAGTCCTAGTGCAGTGGGTGTTGGGACTACCGAAAAGACACGGAAAAACAAACGAGTCCTTAACGGATCTATTTAGGTGATTATGCATTCGACTCCAATTTCATGCAATAAACATATATCTATAGATATAACATCAAATAAACACATAATCATGCATATTCGATGTAGATTCGATTGTTACCTCATAATCCATCATTGGATTGACGTTGCTAGCTGCACCACCCGGAGATCCTTGGTTTATCGACCACGAATCTTCCGTACTATTCCCTTGTCCTTGATTCTCCATCCGTGTGGGCGGATCTTAGATTATCAATTAAATAACTTTGAATGGATCTAGGAAAACCCAATACAAACGCCAAATCGTCTAGATCTAACCCTATGAATTATGATAGATCAAGAACAATAATCAAAACCCTAATTCTCCCACGTGCTAGGCATGAAAATCGAGACCAAGAGGGAGAGAGAGAGGCGCCGACTTTTGCGGCTAGGGTTAGGGTTTAGTGTTGTCTTGAATTGTGTGCTAGGGTTTCCATTTCATTCATTATTTATAGTGGACCTTATTGGGCTAGTAAGGGGATCCATGGAAAGTGTTGTGCTCACCCATTAGATAATTAACTAATTAAATCAAATGACCCATGATTTAATATAAGCTATTAATGGAATATTATTTTGTTCCACTAAAGAATAATATTGCACTCCCGCTTAAATCACCAAATTACAAATAACTTGGGTCCATTTTATTTTATAATATTTCCTGCGTTTAAGATTATCTTGATCCGTCAATTTAATTCTTTTGTCTGCTATGTGACTAGAATTAAATTAATTCTCAAAAGAGTTTTTCTAGTTTGAAACTTATTTATTATTCGTGGAATAAATCTAATCGGCCGATTTCTGAATAATAAATTCTTTTTCAAACACCTCTTGGGGATCACCTCTTAGGACACTGGGCACGCGAGTTCTATGAAATAATATTCCAATACCTTTCATGTTATTCAATTATTACCACCCAAGATATCATGAACTTGAATTACGTATAAACTCTCACATATTGATAAGTCAAAGTGACGTTTGATTGAATAAACAATATTGATATTAATATCATAGACTTGAAAATACTAAAATTTTGAAATATATTCTTTCAGGAGATAGCAATAAAGAATACATTTCTGATTAGATCCTTTCAGTGGCTTTATACCACACCGGGGTGTTACTAATCTCTTTCTTAGGTAAGAGAGAATTATCACAAACACCGTAGCCATACCGTAACAATAGGTAGCCAAAGCCTATCTAGGTTGTGAATACGTGTTTTTCTTCTTTACTAGATCTGGCCAAGTCCCCTACATGGAAAACTCATGAGGAGATTCAACGAATTTCCCTACTTGACCTTCTTAGTAGAAAGATCTTAGACTTGTTTATTATATTTCAATAAAAAACCATTATATTATATTATTTATTCTCATAAATAGGTAAACAAGTGGACGTGGCGTTTCTCGTATACATGCACAAGCTGACTGTACAAAGGCATGCACGCTCGAAGCATCTTTTAGTATACAAACCCCAACACTCTGTTAGATAATAGCTTCAAAATAGGAACATTTCGGTCAGTGGATATGGGAAGGGCATCATTGGTAACGTGTCTTATCTTAAAAGCTTATTTGGAGGAGCGAGTGGGAGGGGCGCCACCGGAGACACCCTAAGGAATAGATTTTAATTATTAACTAAAATAGGAGATGACAAGATCTCCTTATAAGTATGGTAAAGATTTAAGCTAGAATATTAAATTCTAGGTATGAAAGGAAATCAATAAGGGATCAATTTTTAAATAAATAAAATAATTCCTTCTTTCCCAAACTTAGGTGATTTTCGAAAATCACCTGTGAATAAATATGGGTGTCGATTTCTCTCATAGAGAAATAGAGAAGAATTAGGTTTTGGATTTAATTTGGATACATATCCCAAGAAATAAATTAAATCCGGAAAAATAGGATTTCTCTCCAATAATGTGAAGGGGTTAAAAAATGTGGTTATAGTATTTATGGAAATATCCTAAAAATCTCACTCACCCTTAAACAAATAATTCACCACATAATTTCACCTTTAATTCAAATATTCATAAGCCACGTCATATACTCAACGAGTTTGACTATTCAACTCAAACTCAACCCTGGGCACAACTTAGTCATAAGAACTCATGCAATAAATTCATTCATCATTTAATTCACGTCTCCCACATCATCAATAGTATTAAATGAAAATTTTACGGCTCTAAAATTAGGGTTCGAAAAGTGGGGTGTTACATAACTTCTTTTTCTTCATTTTATTATTTTACTTTATTTTCCCATAACCAACTTAACTCATCCTTGTGTTGTGCTATACGAAAAATATAGTACAACACAACATGATTTGGGCTTACCTGAAAAAACAATATGCACCAATTTCAAGCTCAGATCAATATCTTATAGACCAACTCAAAGGATTTAACATTGTCAAAGGGGGATCAAATCTAACCAAGCTCAAGAAGGAAAAATTCTCTGCACTTTTCTACCCTTAATCAAGGTGGAGAATTCATTCTCTTCATTTTGGCCCAAAATTTTCCATTTCAAAGTATTTTTTTTTCATACAAATTGAAATTTTAAAATATTTTATTCAATAAAAATAATAGGCGTAACTACTGATTAAAAATTATTCATCATAAAATGAAATTTAATTAATCATAATATTCACTTTACAACATACTCCCTCCCTCCGTCCCAGTTTAAGAATCTTATTTTGTCATTTCCATCCGTCCCAGTTTAGAGTACCATTTAAAATTTATCATATTTGGACATAAAATTAAACCTCATTGTTGATAAAATTTACACTCAAATGTCATTACTTTAATAAATAAAAAAACAAAATTCTAAACATATAAAAAGTCAAGGGTCCACTTTCCACTACCTCACTTCAATTATTACATACTCCAAACAACCACTATCTCACTTCAATTATTAAACACTCTAACAATTTCTTAAAACTCATGAATAAACTAAATTGCACTCTTAAACTTAACTAAATTGCAATCTTAAACTGGGGCGGAGAGAGTATTAAATGTATATCAAATTACATTAATTTTGTTGCGAGCATCAAGACGTTATCATAACTGGTTATTATATTAATTAAAAAAATTATCCTCAAGACATTATCAAAATTGTTACTGTATTAATTGACAAAATTATCCTCTAACATAACAAATTAAATTTTGCTGCCACAACATCAATCGCAGTCGTTTAATATGGCAAACATAATACTGATATTTAGTCTTAGTTATGCATGAAGATGCAGTTACTAATATTTAATCTAAGGGCATCCACAATGGGGCGGAGGATAGCCCATCCTAAACTCCGCCACATCATTCTATCCTCCTACCATTCCACCTGCATTGGGGCGGACTATAGCCCGCCCTATAGTCCGCCCCTATAGTTTTTACTTCTATTTTGTATTTAATTTATGTTTGCAAATATATCAAGCAAAATAAATATAAATAAAAGCACCACAATTAAGGCGAATCCTACATTTACTTAATTAAAAAAAATTTACAAAGTTAGAAATAAAAAACAAGTGCACTACTGATAAGGCTAGTCTAAAGCATTCCCAACTTGCGCAGAGTGTGTCGATCATCTCCTGGAGGTATGCGACTTGAGTCGGGTCGTCCGTCTGCCTGAGGACATTGTGCGTGTCCAACAACGTCCTAAAGTTGACGGAGGCCACCAACTCCGTGTAGTCATGTTCTGCAGCCAAAGTCTGGTCCGTGGTCGCGCTCGGGTTGGGGTCGGGGCCGGGGCAGGCGGCGCGGCCTGTGAGGATGTCGCATTCGCCTTGCCCTAGCCCTTGCCCTTGGCAGCCTTGATGCCAGCGGGACGCCGGGAGGACATCGGTGTGCTGGAACTCTCATCCTCGTACACCGGATGGTTGAGGTCCATTGGAGCTGCGCCTTTTGTCGCTGCTCGTATAATCACCGGCGAAGGTGTGCTTCGCCCTCTTCTTCGCCGCAGCCAATTGGGACAGCATACCTCCAACGAACTTATGCTTCTCCTTCAAGAGGTGCCAGAACTAGAAGTGCTTGAAATCGACGTACAATGACATCTACGACGCAACAACTTTGTCACGCACATCCGTCATACTCTCGCCGCTGCCCTGCTCCCTCATGCACATCTCGTACTCCGCCGCTAACAAATTGACCTGCTTCTTTATTTGTTCCCAGTGCTTGCGGAGCGGCTCCCTTTCGCGCTTGTATGCGGTCGGCGGCTTGGCGTCGTTGTATTTTTCAGCGATGCGCTCTCAATACGCACATATCTTCTGGTTGTTGACGAACACTGGATCCTCTGAAATATCAATCCAACACCTCGTCAAGATGATGGATTCTTCCGAACGGTAGTTCGTCCTCCCCCGGGGTGAACTCTTCATTCACCGCTAGAAGCGGCAACTTCTGGGCTCTTACCTTTGTCCGCTTCTTCTTGGTGGCGGAGCCCGAGGCGGCGGAGAGTGCAGCGTGGCCGCGGAGTGGGGCGGGTGCGCGGGTGGAAAAGGCTCCATGTCTGACAGCCCATACGACTCCGTGCTGAAATTGGGATCGTACTGGTTGTTGGAGTCGAAGGGATGGTATTCATCGAGTTCTGTACCCGGCTACCGTGCACCACTACCACTGAACATCGAACTATTCGGACTTGGGTAATCTCCGGGATTCATTTTGTTTGAAATATTTAGAGAGCGTGGATGAGTGGATGGAGTGAAAAATGGGATGTATATATATTGTGTGAAAATTGAAAAAAATTAAAAAAAACAAAAACAAAAACGCGTCGCATCGTCCGTAGTATCGTCCGCGTCGCTCACAGTGGGACGGACCATACCACGGAGATGCGACGGAGGATGCGTATCGTCGGCGAAAGATGCATCAGGCGCGGATGATGAAGAAGCCATCGTCCGTGAGGCTACAGTGGCGGACGAAGGGGCGGAGGATGCATCGTTCGGGCTATCCTCTGCCCCATTGTGGATGGCCTTAGTTAAGAAAGAATATGCAGATGATTTACAAATACAGCTTTGAGTTTTGACTTAGTCTTTTACAAGGACAGCTAGAATTAGGAGTAAAAATTTACTCCATACTGTTTACTTCGAAAGATATTGATAATTTAATTAAACATGTAGTATGATTAAATACTTCAAAGATAAAATGCACGTAAACAGCGGATTAACTAAGAGTAGTTTTTTCCAATCAATCCATCATATCATAAATATAAACAGGGCTGGAAAAGGCTAATTTGGAGCTTGATTCGACAGTAAAGAACGCATGAAATGCTGCATTATACAACAAAAGCCCCTTAGGGACTTCTTAGTATGATGGAATAGAATGAGGAGGAAATGGAATGGAGATGGGAATGGAATGACAATTCCATTCTATTCCATAATACCCAGTAGTGCGTTAGTATTTCCACCAATAAACATGATTAGTAGAATTTGATATTTTACATTTTATGATCAAACAATTTTATTTGGAGCCCAAAAGATGTTTCAAGCCCAATATGTTTAGACAAGAAAAACTATATTTTAGATTCATAGAAAAATTAGATGACTATATAGTTGTGTTTCTATGACTTTTGTGGGCTTTGTTTTCAGATGATCGTTGGCATGTTAACTTATTGACCTGCATTGCTTTCGTTGTAGTAAACCGTAGAATCATTAAATGGCGATCAATATTTCATCAAAATAAACAGTCAATTAATTGTGATAATTATTTTATCAATATATCCTATAGACCTATACTAAAAGTAAACGCCTTTTAAATGAACATAACTAATCGAAACTCTTATGTTCATTCAGTTGATGTTTATTTTCACAATGTGATATGTTGAGAGAAATACGGCTAATTCACTGTTTATATAATTACTAAGATGAATTGACTAAACTTTTACTATTAATCGTCATAATTAAGAACATACGTTTTAATAATTAGATCTAAATCCTATTTGTATACATTGTTAGTTCAATATTCATGTGAATCAAACATGCTATTTTTATTCCCATAGCTTTGAATAGTTAATAAAGATATTCCGCCCCCTCCATTTTCGAATCCTGGATCCGCCACTGCCCACGGCAGCTTCAACTCCACTTTGTGAGAGGTTTCATATCCATACATTTCGTAGTCTAGAAGATGAGGGGCTATTTTTTAACATTAAAACGCGTGTCTTTTTAAATGTTGTCTATTTTTTAGGGGTAGGGTAAGTATTTTTATTTATTTTTTCTAAATGGAGGGGGCAAATTAGTTGAATATACATGTATTAAAGTAGTAGAGAATAATATACTCCATTTACATGTATATATAGAGAGACATGAGCTGGGGCATTTGCCCTTTCTCTATGTACTCTTGCTCTGTCTTGAGTGAGCCGTTTCTTTTAGGCACATGATTTAAGATAATAGTGTTTAAAGAGTTAATAGGAGAGATAATAAAGTAGATAAGTGAAGAGAGAATAAAATAGGTGAAATAGTAAAAATTGAACATATGATGGGATGGAGAGAGGGTAATTTTACATTTTTTTCAAAACATTCTGCAGACATACTACTTAATTTTATGGTACAAACACTTAGGGTCCGTTCAGTACACGGAATTGGAAATGAATTGGAATTAGAATTCTATAGAACGGAATTGGAAGGACAATTTAATTCCAAATCCTATATTTGGTAAAATTAAAATTGATATGAAACTGAATTGACATGTTTGATGAATATTCACACAGTGCACTCACTGTGATTGTTGATGAGCGTGCACCAGTCATCGCTTCATTTTCTTCCAGGGGTCCTAGCATACCAACCCTTGGAAACCCGACATTTTAGGCCCTAGAGTCAATATTCTTGCAGCATCACGTGACACTTCCATCGAATGGAAAATAGATTCTGGTACCTCAATAGCGTGCCCGCACCTGAGCGGTGTGGCGGCTCTGCTCAAGAGCGTGCATCTCGATTGGTCTCCTGCTGCAATCAAGTCTGCCATTATGACCACTACAGACGATGTGAACCTCGCTGGTAATCCAATTGAGGACGAGAGGTTCATCCCGGCCGACCTCTTTGCCACGGGATCAGGTCATGTGAATCCATCAAGAGCTAAAGATCCCGGACTTGTCTACGACATCCAGCCCCAAGACTACCTTTCTTACTTGTGCAGTCTCAGCTACACGGACCACCAAGTGGAGTTGTTTCTACATAGGAGGGTGAATTGTGCAGTCGAATCGAAGATAGCGGAAGCAGAGCTAAACTATCCTTCATTCTCTATCATTTTCAGTGGCAAATGAACTTCCCAAGTTTACACCAAGACTGTCACAAACGTAGGCGACCCAGACTTGTCATACGAGGTGGAGATTACCGCACCTATTGGAGTTGATGTTCGTGTGGAGCCCACTACGCTCAACTTCTCCGAGACAAAACAGAAACTGCAGTACAAGGTTACATTCAGCCGACTCACTCCAAAGACCGATTTCATCCAAGGATTCTTGAAATGGACCTCTCCCACTCATTCTGTTCGGAGCCCTATTGTGGTTCGTTTGTCTTGAATAACTATATATGGATGCAAATAATCTCAAATTTATACTAGTATAAACTGTTGGAAAGTAAATAAAATAAAATCAAGGAAAGATCCCTAAGATTAGGGAATTGCCGTGGAGAAGGGGAAATTAATTAGGGCAAATCTTTACCATGTTTAGTTTTTCTTCTACTACTTAATACCGTGTATATGCCTCTGTAAAATTGAACAAGTTGAATGAATATGATCCCAAATTCAACATGGCTTCAGAGCAGGATAATCAGAGGCTCAGAAAATAATTCATCACAACCCAAATATACCTTGTCCCGACCAGAAGGCGACGGACAACCCCGGACCTGCAGAATGTTAGGAGAGGAAAAAGACGGTAAACCCAGCTTCGCCGCGACGTACCAGAGTATGTCGGACCCGTATCTGATATATGACTTGGAGGACAAAGTCAGTCGGATTGTCCAAGGGGACACGGATCTGGAAACCTACTGGAGGACCTTGCACGGTGTGTAGGTCGAGATCGACCGCTGCCAAGGCAGACCCATTACCTACTGCAACAAAGGGGTATGTCAGTATCGAGACATCACCAATCAACGGAGATTATACAAGTTTTTGGCTGGATTAAACCCTCAATATGAGGGAATCAGAAGAGACATTCTAAAAAACAACCCGACGCATCCGGTCGACGTCGCGTACGGCTGGGTGAAACAGGAGGCCACACGGCTGAAAATCATGCCGTCGGCGAACCCCGACCAAACCGGCGCAACGAACGGAGATCCATCGTCGGGCGGAGTGGGCTTTGGACTTGGATCCCGAAACAACCGCCTCTCCCCTCAGTCAGCGCCGCCGCTTCCCGGACAGCAGACATCACATTCCGCCGGCGCCAACAACCGCCGCGGTGGTAGACAGATTGAGGAGGCGAGCGCTGAGGGAGAAACCCCTCACGACGGCGGCGTGGCAGACGGATTGAGGAGGTGGGGAAGACCGCATTCGCCGGTAGAATCGGAGGAGGGAGCGGCAGCGCCGTGTCTGGTGAGACAATCGCCGTGTTTGGTGAAGGAGGTAATGGGCTAAGGTTTACACAACCTAGCCCAATTTATACTTTATTGCCTAGTCCCTCCAAATTTCGAAAATCGCAGCATATACCCCATGCCTTACAATCTGGACCTTATACTCTGCATAATTCAAAAAATGACCCCATATCATGTGAGAATATGTTTGTTAGTCCCAATAGTTTTGAAATTCTGCATAAATTACCTATTTCTTGTACTGTACAACATAGACCTAGTGATAAGGAGAAAGGGTGGATTTTTTATTGTGGGGCAACAGATACAATGACACATGATAAGAGTGATTTTGTAAATTTTAGTGATTCCATGAAAAGTCATATACAGACTGAAGATGGGGAATTAACATCAGTGGAGGGTAGTGGGACAATTGAGATCTCGCCTACATTAAAATTGTCGAATTGCCTCTATGCTCCCAATCTGTCACATAAGTTGATGTCAATTAGCCACGTGACGAAGGAATTAAATTGTACACTATTAATGCATCCTAATTTTTGTGTATTACAGGATATCAGGACGAGGAGGATAATTGGGCATGGCACTTAGCATCAAGGCCTCTACTATGTTGATGAGATGGCTCACCAAGGCAGTGCCGCAATGCTAGCTCACGGATCTGCGACTCGAGAAGCTTGGTTGTGGCATAGACGTTATGGTCACCCATCTCATGGTTATTTTAAGTTACTCTTTCCTCATTTTTCTCATCTTAAGGATATTGCTTGCGAATCTTGTGTTTTGGCGAAAAGCCACAGACAATCTTTTAATTCCACTGAAACTCGTGTTAAGAGTCTTTTTTCTTTGGTGCATGCTGATGTTTGGGGCCCTGCACCCGTTATTGGTGATCATGGTTTTAAATATTTCTTACTTTTTGTGGATGATTGCTCAAGGATGACATGGGTATATTTTTTGAAAAACTAATCCGAAGTTTATGACAAATTTGTCTTGTTTTACAAATTAATCCAAACTCAGTTTCAGACACAAATCAAGGTGCTTAGGTCTGACAATGGGAGGGAGTTTGTCAATCGAGAAATGTCGAATTTTTTCAGAGATAAAGGGTTAGTTCATCAAACCTCTTGTCCTTATACCTCGAACAAAATGGAGTTGCTGAAAGAAAAAATAGGATAATTCTAGAAATCACCTGTGCCTTATTTTTTGACTCAAATGTCCCAAAAGTTTTATGGCCCGAGGCAGTTGCTACATCGGTTTATTTGGTAAATCGGCTCCCTACAAAAATATTGAGTATGAAAACTCCGCTCCAACCTTTATCTTCTCTAGCCAAAGTACCCGAACCTCTTACACTACCGCTTAAAGTATTTGGGTGTTCTGTGTATGTTCATGTTCCTAAACACGAAAGAACAAAATTTTCCGCTTGCGCTATAAAATGTGTTTTTCTGGGGTATGGAATCAACCAAAAGGGTTATCGGTGTTTTGATCCCTCATCTAGGAAGATAATAACTACTATGAATTGTAATTTTTTGGAGTGCGAATATTATTACACCAGCATTAGTGGTCAGGGGGGGAGTGGAACTGTCGATAGGTCGAGTGGACCCCTAAGCTGGTTTATGCCACTACCAAGCAACTCTGCCATGGAACCAACAGAGACAGTTAGTACTGCCGCCGAGCCTGTCTTGTCGGCAGCAGAGCCTCCTCAATCGTCTTCGCCTAATAGTCCTCTTCCAGTGATATCTGAGGTAATTCCTTAAACCAGCATCAATAGTACAGTTGTTTCTAATGACTCTGCCACAGAACCGGAGGAGAGTGCTACGATTGACGGGATACTGGGAAATATATACTCCCAAATCGGATCACGAGGGGTATTGTTGGGACTACTGCAGCGGAAGACACGGAAAACAAACAGGTCCTTAACGGATCTATTTAGGTGATTATGCATTCGACTCCAATTTCATGCAATAAACATAGATCTATAGATATAACATCAAATAAACACATAATCATGCATATTCGATGTAGATTCGATTGTTACCTCATAATCCATCATTGGATTGACGTTGCTAGCTGCACCACCCGGAGATCCTTGGTTTATCGACCACGAATCTTCCGTACTATTCCCTTCCCTTGTCCTTGATTCTCCATCCGTGTGGGCGGATCTTAGATTATCAATTAAATAACTTTGAATGGATCTAGGAAAATCCAATACAAACACCAAATCGTCTAGATCTAATCCTATGAATTAGGATAGATCAAGAACAATAATCAAAACCCTAATTCTCCCACGTGCTAGGCACGAAAATCGAGACCAAGTGAGAGAGAAGAGGGAGGCGCCGATTTGCCTCCCAGGGTTAGGGTTTTGTGTTGTCTTTGATTGTGTGCTAGGGTTTTCCATTTCATTCATTATTTATAGTGGACCATATTGGGCTAGTAAGGGGATCCATGGAATGACTTAAGTGTTGGGCTCACCCATTAGATAATTAACTAATTAAATCAAATGACCCATGATTTAATATATTATCAATGGAATATTATTTTGTTCCACTAAAGAATAATATTGCACTCCCACTTAAATCACCAAATTACAAATAACTTGGGTCCATTTTATTTTATAATATTTCTCGCGTTTAAGATTATCTTGATCCGTCAATTTAATTATTTTGTCTGCTATGTGACTAGAATTAAATTAATTCTCCAAAGAGTTTTTCTAGTTTGAAACTTTATTTATTATTCGTGGAATAAATTCCAACTGCGCAGTTTTCTGAATAATAAATTCCTTTTTCAAACACCTCTTGGGGATCACCCAATCATACCACACTGGGCACGCGAATTCTATGAAATAATATTCCAATACCTTCATGTTATTCAATTACTACCCCCAAGATATCATGAACTTGAATTACGTACAAACTCTCACATATTGATAAGTCAAAGTGACGTTTGATTGAATAAACAATATTGATATTAATATCATAGACTAGAAAATACTAAAACTTTCTGAAATATATTCTTTCAGTAGATAGCAATAAAGAATACATTTCGGATTAGATCCTTTCAGTGCTTTACCACACCGGTGTTACTAATCTCTTCTTAGGTAAGAGAGAATTATCACAAACACCGCAACCGTACCAATAGGTAGCCAAAGCCTATCTAGGTTGTGAATACGTTTTTCTTCTTACTAGATCTGGCCAAGTCCCCTACTGGAAAACTCATGAGGAGATTCATCGAATTTCCCTACTTGACCTTCTTAGTAAAAAGCCTTAGACTTGTTTATTATATTTCAATAATAAACCATTATATTATATTATTTATTCTCATAATTAGGTAAACAAGTGGACGTGGCGTTTCTCGTATACATGCACAAGCTGACTGTACAAAGGCATGTACGCTCGAAGCATCTTTTAGTATACAAACCCCAACAATTCCACCAAAGAGATACAGTCCAGAGCGTGTCTCGAAGAAGAGTAGATATTCAATGGAAAATCTGGTAGAAGCTAATTTGACAGAGATGGCGAGGGCATTCTCTGCTGCCCTATATGATGAAGAAGAGCTTCCCAGAACTGCCGAGGAAGCAATGAGAATTCCACATTGGAGGGAGGCGATGATTGTAGAGATGAAGGCACTGATGAAAAACAAGACATGGGAAGTATGTATGAGACCCGAGGGATCGAGATTAGTGGATGTCGGTGGGTCTTTACCATCAAAAGAAGGCCAGGTGGCTCCATTGAAAGATATAAAGCACGGTTAGTGGCAAAAGGGTACACTCAAACCTATGGAGTTGACTATGCTGAAACTTTCTCGCATGTAGCAAAGATGAGTACTATTCGAGTGTTGTTCTCGATAGCGGCAAACAGAGAGTGGCCGCTACACCAGTTTGATGTGACAAATGCATTCTTACATGGGGAGCTGTCGAAACCTATATACATAGAGGCACCACCTGGATTTACAGGGGAATTTGAAGGAGGAAAGATTTGCAAACTGAAGAAGACCTTGTATGGACTCAAGTAGTCGCCCAGAGCATGGTTTGGGAGGTTCACAGAGGTGATGAAGAAGTATGGGTACAGGCCGAGTAACTCTGATCACGCACTTTTTCTGAAAAAAAGGGAAGGAAAGATTACACACTTAATTATTTATGTGGATGATATGATCCTGACTGGAGATGATGCAGAGGAAATCGATCAGTTAAGGAAAAATTTGTTTGCAGAATTTCAAATGAAAGATTTGGGTCTACTCAAGTACTTTCTAGGAATAGAGGTGTTGAGGTCAAGAAACGGGACACCTGGACACGGGATTCTGTTTGAAAAACACGGGCACCTAGAGATTCATGGTTTCACGGATGCTGATTGGGCTGGAAATCCAAATGATCGAAAGTCGACTGCGGGGTACTTTACCTTTGTAGGAGGAAATCTTGTCACTTGGCGGAGCAAAAAGCAGAAAGTGGTGGCCTTGTCAAGTGCTGAGGCAGAGTTTCGAGGGATTAGGAGTTGTTTTGCGATAACAAGGCAGCAATCGGTATATCTGTGGACCCAGTTTAGCATGATCGGACGAAGCATGTAGAGGTGGATAGGCACTTCATCAAAGACAACATAGAAGCCAAGATAGAAGAACTTCCCTTTGTAAAGTCTGAAGATAGCTGGCCGATATCCTAACAAAGGCTGTGGACTCAAAAAGCTTCTGCAAAGTATTGGGCAAGTTAAGAATGAGCGATCCCATTACTTAACTTGAGGGGGAGTGTTGGAAAGTAAATAAAATAAAATCAAGGAAAGATCCCTAAGATTAGGGAATTGCCGTGGAGAAGGGGAAATTAATTAGGGCAAATCTTTACCATGTTTAGCTTTTTCTTCTACTACTTAATACCGTGTATATGCCTCTGTAAAATTGAACAAGTTGAATGAATATGATCCCAAATTCAACATAAACTATGCTACTAGTATAAATTTGACTCACATGCTGGCGCTGCCATGACTGTTTACGTAATCGAGTCCATATTTTAATTACTTGTATCGAGTCGAGCCGAATTATCAGCTTCATCTCTGTCAGTTATTTCCTGGAATGCATATTATTATAAATAAGAGAGTCAAGCCGATTATTATAAATATTTTCACAGGGAGGTGATCAATTGCTAACTAATTAGCAATCCAAAATTAAGACCAAGTTTTAACCATTAGATTAAGAGATCTACTAGTTGATAAAATGCCAAGTGGATTATATTTTAAATTTAAATGAGTATTAAATAAAATCAAAGGGTATTAATGTCAATGCACTCTTATTAAAATTATCCTAAAAGTTTAAATTTACGTAACTCTCTCGATTTAAATTATTTTTTCGTAAATAATATATCAAATTAAAGGTAATTTTATAAGGATTCTAACGAGATCTCTATTGCATATGTTCTGACGACGTTCATATGATGAAATTTGATGATTTTTATTTCAGTTTTCGTATATGTTGATAAGCATATTTTTATCAATAAATACATCAAAAAATCTCAATATAATGCAGGTAAAATCTCAATATAATGCATGTGAAATCTCAATAAAACCGTGTTGATATTTTGTCTACTGTTTATTGAGATTCGTAAGATTTAATCTCATCTACTCATTTTGAAATCTAATGGTGGAGATTTGACCTTGATTTTGGATTATGATGCTATAAGCAATTGAAGATGACTCTATTTTCACATATTAAATGTATATCAAATCACATTAGTTTCGTTGCGAGCATCAAGACATTATCATAACTGGTTATCGTATTAATTGACAAAATTATCCTCAGAACATAACAAATTAAATTTTGTTGCCACAACATCAATCGCAGTCGTTTAATATGGCAATCATAATATTGATATTAAGTCTTAGTTTATGCATGAAGTGATGAAGATGCAGTTAATATTTAGTCTTAGTTAGTTGATGTTTAGTCTTAGTTCAGATCTTGACAATGAGCGCTTTCGAGGTTTAGATTTAGTTGTTTCATCCTCTGATGATAAAGACCTTCTCCTTTTCGAGGTTTAGATTTAGGTTTAGATTTAGTTGGTGTGATGGTTTTCTTGTTTTTTCAGGACTTTCTCGGTGATGCCGTGGCAATCCAACATCATCCCAATATGATTTCCTAGCCCGAGGGCTTGCACTCCTGCTTCTCTTTCTCCAGGAAAGAGGTGAATCGTTATCACGTGATTTCCCCAATCCCGTCTCCTACTTCTATCGCTGACATCCCTACCATCCTTATAAGACCTATGCTGTTAATATTTAGTTTTAGTTAAGAAAGAATATGCAGTTGATATTTAGTCTTAGTTCAGTTAAACTTTGATTACTATCCAATATATGCACGTGTTAATTTTTTAATTTTTTTTATTTAATATAAACTTGCTGGAGTAAATAATGAACTATATTCACTAAATCATGAACTAAATGAACGTATGTTATGAAGTAATTTTTCGCATTTATCACATACCGAATTTACTTCAAATGAAAGATAATTATGTCATAACACATTATGAAATAATAAACTAATGGAATGAAGTTATAGTATGACTGAATGAAGTAATAAGTTCATAACTACTGCTTGACGTTTAACACAGTTAAAATTAGTCTACAAACATACATTGTCCATGTTTGCATCTCAGATACCAAATAAAAATAGTCTACAAACATACATTGTCCATGTTGAGGCACCTGATGCACATGTTGCTTCTGAACCGGATGATTTGGAGAGCTGGTACCGCTCTTTTCTACCGGCTACCACGTACAACAAGCTCGAGCGAAGATGAGGCACATCTCGTTCAGTCTTACCGCCACGTGTTCAAGGGATTTGCTGCCAGGCTTTCACCCGAGCAGGTGAAAGAAATGGAGAAGTGCCCCAGAAATTGATGTCAGTGTAAACAACACATTCCCCCAACTTCTTGGGGTTGAACCAGAATATGGGGTTGTGGAACGACTCTAATTACGGTAAAGGTGTGATTATTGGCGTGTTGGACTCCGGAGTGTTGCCTGAGCATCCTTCCTTCAGCGACGAAGGAATGCCACCTCCACCAGATAAGTGGAAGGGCGAGTGTGAATTCAGCCACACAACCTGCAACAACAAAATCATTGGAGCAAGGTACTTTAATGCCAAGGACCAGAGCCCCCTTGACGATAATGGCCATGGAACTCACACTGCGGGCACTGCTGCTGGACGCTTTGTCTGTTTGGAACCGCCAACGGCACTGCTGCTGGCATTGCAACACTTGCTCATCTAGCCATCTACATGGTGCTCATTAGTGATTCTGGAACGGCTGCAGATTTCCTTGCTAGAACGGATGCAACGGTTGAAGATGGAGTAGACGTGCTCTCGATTTCAATAAACTTGCAAGCACAAGCTGCAAACTTGTATCAAGATCATTTTGCAGTTGGTGCATTCAGTGCGATGTAGAAGGGTATCTTGGTTAGCTTCTCTGCTGGAAACAGTGGTCCTCTTCCCTCATCTGTGGGACACGGGGCACCTTGGGTTCTAATGGTTGGAGCAAGCACGATGGACAGAAAATTAGTGCAAAAGCAGTGCTAGGAAACAACCAAACACTCGATGGTGAATCAGTTTATCAACTGACTAACTTTCCACGAAAGCTCTTCCCACTTATCTATGCCGGTTATACACCTGACTGCCTAGACTCGCTCAGCCGAAGTGACGTCTGAGGTAAGATAGTGGTGTGTAAGTTACGTAGATTACCAGAAATTCAAAGTGGAGCAGCAGCAGCAGCAGTGAAAAGTGGTGGTGGCACTGCCGGCATGATTTTGATAAACGATGAGACAGATGGAAACACCATTCGAATTGAAGTCATCGGTTTTCCAACAACGTTCTTGAAATGGACCTCTCCCACCAGTTCTGTTCGGAGCCCTATTGCATTTATAATGTCTTAAACTAGTATGTTAATATTTTAATATTTGTAGTAGTTATAAATTATGTGATGCCAACATGATATGGGTATCTCTTCCTCACCAATCCATCCATATGTAGCCCTGTCATGACCGTCGGCCTAGCCAAGGTAACCGCTCGATCACGTCGCCAAGCCACTCTGCACCAGCTATCTCCAAGATTACGCACGAGTCCAATCGAGTCCTTATTTATTAGCCTTATTTTAGTTAATTGCCTTGTATCTAGTCAAGTTGAATCGTATGTTTCATTTCGGGTTTTCTTTGTCCGTTCTTTCCCGGAATGTAAAAATAAGTTGAGCAGCATAGGATTTAGATTATTATAAATAGGGGTATTGTATTTTCACATTACTCATGATATACTATAATATTTAGTTGAATATTTCTTATCCAAACCCTATACATTTCCCCTCTCTCAAACTAGGGTGATAAACTGATCGGTAAAGGAGGCTGTATTATTCATTGATATGTGACATTGTACATAGGCACTATTATATAGGCTTAGGAAAAACTATACAAGGAAAACCTAATTACCATTAATTACATGATTCAAATCTCCTATGATTGGTATAATATAACTCGCGTATCTTCCTCCGGATATGGCGAGATACTCCGTGATCTTCTTCCAACACTCCACCTCAAGTTAAGTAACGGGGTTTCCGATACTCAACTTGCATAATACCTCTCGAAAGGACTCTTCGTCAGAATGTCTGCTAGCTGATCTTTAGACTTGACATACGGCATCTCAACAATCTTTGCTTCAACGTTATCCTTTATGAAGTGTCTATCCACTTCCACATGTTTGGTTCGATCATGTTGAACCGGATTCTCTGCACGTTTGCCTTATTATCGCAATACAATCGCACGTTTGGGATGAAAACAACTCCAACTCCTTCATAAGTCTTCGCAGTCATAGTAACTCGGTCAACTCACTCTTAATCCCACGAAACTCCGCCTATGCACTAGATAGTGCCACTACTTCTCGTTTCTTACTCCTCCATGTCACGAGATTACCTCCTACAAAGGTGAAAAGCCCCTGCTTGACTTCCTATCATTTGGGTTTCCAGCCCAATCGGATCCATAAATCCATGCATCCGTAAGTGCCCTTGTTTCTCAAACGAAGCCCATGTTCGGCTATCCCCTTTAAATATCGAACAATCCGGAACTTCCTCCCGTGTTCTTCTTGGGTGCGTGCATGACGGCTTACAAACCCTACAACATAGGCAATATCTCGGTCTCGTATGTGATAGATAAATCAATTTCCCAACCAATCGTTGGTATTTCCTCTGCGATCTGCTTTGCCTCTTCCTCATTCAGTGGTTTTGAATTATTGGGTATCCTTTACAATCCACCATCCCAACTTCACCAACAAATCCAAAGACATACTTCCTTTGATTTATGAAGATTCCCTTCTTCAGCCTTAGCACCTCTATTCCCAAAAATACTTGGTAGTCCCAAATCTTTCATCTCAAATTAAGCCCGAACAAGTTTTTTTTCTTAGCTCGGCCATTTCTTCTTCGTCATCCCTGGTGATAATCATATGTCATCGCGTATATGATCAAACATGTGATTTTTTCTTCTCGTTTCTTGATAAACAATGTGTGGTCGGGTGTGGTCGGGTGCTGCGCTTCTATCCATATTTTTTCATCACCTCCGCGAACCTCCCAAACCATGCTCTCAGAAGGCCCATTTCGGCCCAGTATAAAGTCTTCTGCCGACTTACATCTTTCCTCTTTGAAACTCGTTTGTGAACCCGAGGTGGGGCTCCGTAAGTTGGTTTTGGCAATTCTCCATGTAGAAAGACATTAGTCACATCGAAATTTGTTGAATTAGTAACGATCGAGAATACTCTCACGGTGTTAATCTTTGCCGCGGGTGAAAGTCTCGGCGTAATCTACACCATAAGTTTGGGTATATCCGCTGCCACAAGCCTGGCTTTATATCTCTCTATCGTCTTAACTCGGCCCTCCATTTATTGAACACCCATCTACCCATCACCCATCCATTACCTCATAGGTAACTTGCCTTTGACCCCAGTATCGTTTCTCATCAATGCACCTTCATCTCAGTGAACATTGCCTCTCTCAGTGTTTATGTTTCATTCTTCTCATGATTAAGTCTCTTCTTTCCCTCGTATAAGGCGGCTTAAAAGGCTCTTGCCATTTTTGTAAGATTTCCTTGCACAAAGTTCGCCACTCGTATCGGCTCTTATTTCCCCGTCTTTTCGGAGAATATATTTTTGGTCGGTTCTCTTTGCCTCGATAAGGAAGAACATATCATCAGAGTATCATTGTGATTGTGTTGTCTTCTTCTAGTGGTTACGCACTTATCGGGTCGTGCAGAAATAAGTAATGGGACTTGGTTCGGTAATTACCTCGGATATCGTTGGAGAGGATCGAGGGTTGCGGATGAGATGACTCTATTAGGCGGCGAGACTGCTCAGTGGATAGAGAACTCAGCAAAATAGCCCTGTAACTTCAGGGAGAAGGGGTGCCTCCTCACAAAGCCGGTCGCGCAGTGACCAGGCCGGTATTTACCAAAACACGAGGAGTCTCGCAAAGTCGTAAGACCATGTATGGGGCGCGCGCCCGGTGCGGAAGGTCAAAGGAAGTTGGTGACGATGTGAGGAGCCGCTGACAAAGCCCAGTGAACGACGGCCCAGTAACTATAACGGTCCTTTAAGGTAAAGCCGAAATTCCTTGTCGGGTAAGTTCCAGGCCCGCACGAAAGGCGTAACGTCAGGCCTTGTCTCGGAGAGAGGCTCGGTGAAATAGACATGTCGCGAAGTGAGCCGGCTTCTGTTAGATCTCGATCAGAAGAATTTGGAAGTGGCACAACCCAACTAACAAGGTGCTCGACAACTATAAGAAATTTCTTCGTGCTTCTCTTTGATGTCGGGCCTTAAAATCAACTATGACAAATCTGTCCTTATTCCTACGAGGCTACTGATGAGGATTGGATTGACGATCTTAGGAGATTATTGGGATGTGGAGTTTCTAAAAATTTTTATCACGTATCTAGGCATCCCCTTGGAGCAAATCCAAAAAAGAGCAAAACTTGGAATCCGTTATTGATAAAGTTAAAAAGGTTGACCTTATGGAAACGAAAAATTTGTGCAGGATGGGAAGGCTGAATACTAATCAAAGTAGTCTTAATAATTTGCCGATGTCTTATCTCGGCTTGTTTCGTATGCCCCGAAAAGGTGGCTGCCCAAATCATCCAAATACAACGACAATTTTTTTGGAGCAAGAAAGAAGGGGCAAAGGGAGGAAATTTGATCTCATGGGAAACAATCCAAAAATCAATTGAGCAAGGCGGGCTCGGGGTTTGGCGATACCTTCATCAAGAACGCCTCTTTACTCTTCAAATGGTGGTGGATATTCTCGAGTGATGATAAGCCTTTATGGAAGGAAATTGTCAGCTCCATCCATGGTGGAAAACATATTGCACAGTTTCATAAGGCCAACAAAAAGAGTGACACCAGCTTATGGGCAAATTACAGATTTCAGCAGTTTTAATAAAGAAATTCAAGAGGTGGCAATGAAAGGCATCCGTATGAAGGTGGGAAATGGGGCCCGAACAAGATTTTGGCTCGATTTTTGGATGAGTGATAAATGTCTTAAAGATTTATTCCCTAGACTCTTCATGGTGTCGATGCAAAGGGAAGATGTTATCCAAAAGATGGGGAAATGGGGCGAGAATGGTTGGAGTCTTGGAGATGGAATTTTCAGTGGAGGAGGAAACTCTTTGCTTGGGAAGAGGAATTACTTGGGGATCTCATTCTAGCTGTGGATCATGTAGCTCTGAGTGCAAACACGAGAGATGTGAGGGTTTGGCATTCGGATAAGTCTTCCTCCTTTTTGGTTTCTAATTTTGTTTTGCAGGTTACCCAACAGATGAAAAAGGAGAATGACTACAGAATTTTGGAAGAAAGTTGCCCCGCCTCGAGCACAACTTCAAGTGTGGTTTATCTTTCAAGGACGTCTTAATACAAAAGAAAGACTTTTCAGATTAGGCTTTGGAGGAGTGCATGATGATAAATGTACTTTGTGTGGAGAGGAACCAGAATCGATAGAACATATGTTCTTCAGCTGTAAGGTCTCGTCAAAGTTTTGGTACTCTTGTTGCCCCCGATGGAGCTTGTCTGTTTATCTGCCAGCCCAACCAATGGATTGCTTTCTCTCATGGCTAGGAGCACCGTTTGAAAAGTTCGACAAAAGGTTGTGGATATCCATGTTCTATGTGATATCTTGGTCTATTTGGGACATCAGGAATAAAATCACATTCCAAGGATTCAAACCAAATTGGGAGTTCTAGGAAAAAAGGTTGGTGTGGCGTCTTGGCACTTGGGTACGTGGGTGGAGCCCAAACTTTCCCTTCTCACCGGGACAAATGGTGGAAAATTTGAAAGATATTAGAGAATGGCAAGACCCGAAGATCTTTAAAGGAAGAAGAAGAGTGAATTTGGATCCTCAATCTGTGTCGAATTTTTATACAGAATACTCTTAGTCGGGGTAGAGATCAGCGAGCGTATCCTCACGGGTATGTTTTTCTCTTCATGAGGTTGTGCGAGAATAGGGGTTTTCTTTGTTGCTGACTTTTTTGGCTCTGCTGCCGCTTGGGTGTGTTGTTTATGTTCCTCCCCTCCCTTTGTGCTTTTGGTGTGTCGGGGTGCCCTCGACATCAGAAGTTTTTAGGAGTTTGTGAGGTGTGTTGGCTTTAGCTCCTATGCTTGTGTTTGTTTTGTTGCGGAGCTTTGTTTTTTTGTTGTGCTGAAGTTTTGCTCACTATCCCAGCTAGTTCGAGCATTTTACTTCTATATCAAAAAAAAAAAAAGAAAACATGACTTAGAATGAATATGGATGTCAATATAGATTATTAAGAATTTAATTTATGAACGAATTGGAAATGAGATGGAATGACGAGTGAGCATGAGAACCTACACGATGCCTCGTGCTTGGTCGATTACATTCGGTACAATTGGCATGCCATAGGACAACAGTTCTGCATTATCTATAATCACTCGTCTTCTGGATAACCGAAGCGAAGATCGTATGATATCTGATCTGTCTGATTCTCTGTCTGCACCCTCAGGGGTGATCTGATTCTCTGTTTGCACCCTCAGGGGAAATCTGATTCTCTGTTTGCACCCTAAATGGGTGGTCTATGCGGAGTCCTCTCGAGGACAAAATCTGCATCTCCATCTACAACTATTTCTGATCTGGTACCCTAGTCTTTCACTGAGCACTTAATGGGATATTCTATATGTTTGAATATGTGAAAATGTGGTTGGACTGTATATGTGCTATGTGTGTTGATATGTTCTGCGATTGATATTGTCTATTGCTAGATTCTGGGTATGCGTTTGGTTATAGGGGAGATGCCGCCCAATGTATGTTAGAAATTAATAAGACGATAATAATATGATAGATGTGGTAATAATTGGTAAATGAAATGATAGTAAGAATTTTAAGTTGCGTGGTTACTGCTTGGAGAAAATTTTTGGTTGAAGTGTTGGGTGTGCTATAGGTTAGTCGGCATTGGAGTGTACATGTTGACCTTTCTTCATGT
>NW_025952600.1:0-1000 GCF_023119035.1 Salvia hispanica | reverse complement strand
CGTAAATGTAGTATATTTTGAATTATTTTTATTAAATTTGGCTGACCTTACGGGTACATTGCCTAAATCTGATGTGGCTGGTGGATTTTTTAGTGTTGCTGACGTGGCAGGGGAGAGAATGGCTAGCCTATTGCTGGCCTATGTAGTATGTACCATTGCGGATGCTCTTAGGAAACGAAATTCGTTGAAGAGGATATAATAAAGAAGGTCGGCGTCCGATTCTTATAAAAATATAAACAGCCATAATTATTTAGTATAATAAACAAAATCATGGTCAAACTTAAATTACTATAAATTACGAAATCCACCAAAAATCATTTGTAAATACTGATGAGCTATTTCTAAGTGGCTAAGGTTACACAATATAACACAACACGACAACATTTTTCGTAGCTAGATGTACTGAATTCAATCCCGTCTACTGACAACGATGAGAAATTAAGGGCATAAAATGCAATTCAAGAAAAATAGTAACATGATTATTTTTTTTCACTTTAAATAATGATTATAAAATGCAATTCAAACATAATGGTAAATAGAGTTTTGATTATGAGAATCAATTGGGATGATTTAATTATAAAATGATGATAATTAATTTAGTTTATTCAGGCGAACCCTAAACCCGTACAACATTTCATCTTTTTGTGTTTTATGGTTTAACTGTAAATTTTTAGGGAGAAATGGGAGCGGACAAGGGAAAGAAGCCAAAACTGGGAGGAGCGGACAATGAGAACAATGCAACCGAGCAGATTGACGCGGAGCTCGTTCTCTCTATCGAAAAGCTTCAGGAATTTCAGGATGAGCTTGAAAAGGTGACTCCAATTTCTCATGTTGATTTCAGCCACAATTCTCCTCTTGTGAATGTATCGTTTTATCTTTTATGATTTGTTTATGATGAATCGGTGTGGAGAGAGTAGGAATGATTCAATGGCTGTGTTATTTGAGTCGTTGGTAACTTGGAATGGATTAAATCATACGAGAATTGCGGCATTCTGTGTAT
>NW_025952599.1:0-22064 GCF_023119035.1 Salvia hispanica | reverse complement strand
CATTCCTAGGATAAAGGGCTGGATAGCCGAACTGTTGAAAGTGAGAGAAGAAAATGAAATAAAAGAGGATGATTTCGATCTTGGACAGAGAATGAACTGGGTAGTGCGGAAATGTTAACAGGAGTGGCTCGTTCACCAACTACTGGAAATGTTGTTGAAGAAAGAGATGCTTCGGATGAGTTGGTGTATATTAGGGGTGTTTAGGGGGGCAAACAAACACATAGGTGACAGTTTTAAGAAGATGGTAAAGGAATTCAGCCAAGATCCTCCAGTAAGGACAACTTTCGAATAACGTGTGATACTCTTAGGAGGGCGTTAAGACTGGACGAAAAAGACTTTGATCCTGTGGAGTCAATAACGCAGTCGCAGTCAGCCCACTATAATGCAGCGTTAGAATGGTCAGATTCCTTAAA
The DNA here is from genome assembly GCF_023119035.1 of Salvia hispanica. Taxonomy (NCBI): domain Eukaryota; kingdom Viridiplantae; phylum Streptophyta; class Magnoliopsida; order Lamiales; family Lamiaceae; genus Salvia; species Salvia hispanica. The sequence continues at coordinate 21,651 of NW_025952599.1, read as the reverse complement.
ATCTTAGTTAGATGCGGCTGATGAAATGGACATACTAGATAACAAAGACGAATACCCAAGCTTCAGCCTTGGTTTTGATTCTAGCCCGGTTAAGTATATATTATACATTATTTGTTGTTTTAAAACACTTCACAGACAAATATATGTTGATATACTTAATGATAGTGTGACTTTTTGCAACATTGTAGGATGATGACACTGGTCACTGTGATTCAGAACGTCAACCGGGAACAGCCAATCCAGCCAATGTTGAAGAGGTTTGATGCAACCGTTTTTTCTTTTTTTTTTGTTTAATTTGATTGCTTACTCAATCATCCTATCTTACTTTCCGTGAAGGCTGATATGTCAGAGTTCGAGCTAAGGGAGCCAGCCAACCTATGTTTTAGTGGCGATGAACTTGTATCCCAGGACGAGGACCGAGAGACCGTTGCTGACTTGAGAGGAGACAGTCTGTATTTTATTACTGCTAGTGACACTGGAAGAGAGGTGGGTTGCAAAGAGCATGTGGATGTTGCGAAAGTAGGAACGGTTGTCAATGAGGACAATGCACTCGACGTGGCTAGGGCTATAGCACGTGATGTTGCGTCGGAGGTATGTAAAACAGCTGGCATAAACAATTTTGCCATTAAGGAGGGGTGTTGACATTTGGCCCCAGTTATTGACATTGTAGATTTCCTTGTTTTCTGCTGCAGCACGACACAGTAGATGTAGACATTTGTTATGTCGTGGAAGCAGTCATTGAGCTAGATAATGTTGCTTTCGAAACACAATAGTTACAGGAGGCGTTAATGTGGGTAAATTACCTGTACGTCGAGATGCAGAGATGAATCGTGAAGAGAGCACGTATGCCAACATACGACCTCCTCCAGCAAGGAAACTCAGACTGCTAACATGGATCATCATCAACGCGTATCTGCCCAACATGGACTAGAGAAGAGAGGGATTGTTACCAATTTCTACTTGCAACCCCTACATGTGGATGTAAACAAAATATTGTATTATTATTGTGTTGGATTAACAAAAGTGCCTGACTTGAATAACTTATGGTTGAAATCTAGGTATGATGTTATTTATTTCGATGATGTGGTGGAAGTTACTAAAAGGAAATTCAGCTCGTTGAAGCCACATGAGGCTGTTGACGTTGAAGTTATCGATGTTTGGGCTTCGTATTTGAATGGTATGGAAGTGCATAAATCAACAAAAAAGTCCAGCAGATTGTTTGTCACAACAGCTCCCACAGTAAGTGTACTGTTAATATGATGCAATTTGTTTTATTTTTTTATCTAATGACACTGTGTAAAGATTGCAGTCATTCGATGTGGTTGAACGGAGAGCTAGTTGGGAAGATTCTGAAGCTGCGACTACAATATGTGAGGAGCTAGATAGTCAATTCAACAACACTGGAACTTTCGATATCACAAAATATGATTTGGTAATTGTTCTCTTGTTTAACCAAAAGCGATGTGCTTTAAAATGAATATTGAAGCAATTGTATTACTATGTGTTGATTTTTTCCCCAATATCTTCAAATAGGCATTACTGTTTGGTGTGCTTTTCATTGAAGACTGGGGTTTGCAGATGTGCTTGACAATGTTGTGCCCGAGAACGGTATTCCAGGTCAAACAAAATATGGGAGAGACTTGGATCTACTAATAAGTTTACTGTGGAAACTATATTGAAACATGGATGCGTTTGTTGATTTTATGATAAAGTAGTGTTATTATTAGTGGGTATGGAAATGGTTGGATGCACTGACACTATATGTCATGGAAGTGACATGTTGGCCTATATATTGACATTTTATTACATAGTTATGTTGAAATACTGAAATTTGGATGCATTTGTTGATTTTATGATAAAATTGTGTTGGTATTTGTTGGTATGGAAATGGTAGGATGTTTTGATAAAAAAATATAAAAAATGTCAGACCCAAGATACACGTGTGATTACCTGTTTGTTGAGTACGTAGTATCCAAGGATACAATGTGACCGAACATCTTGTAGTTCTTTCACGACATAACGTCACACCAAAAAAGACTAAGTAACTTTCCATCACTAACTTGCTGGAATTTTAATGGAAACTATCACATGTGTTCTTTTTGTCCTCCATTTGATTTAAAATGATTTGGACATCAATGCCTTTCATTTCTTGCATTTTGTCGTGATTGCCATTCCGTATGCCAGTAACGGTGCAACCCACAGAATCATAGCCATCCAGGAACTCCTTCAATAAATTGAAAGTCATTGTAGGTCCAATGTTGGCCTTTGCGTAGTCCTGCATGAATTTATAATGAATATCCCCAAGGTTACAGTTGGATTTCATGTATCTGACATGCTTTTTATCGACCATCTCGTGATTGTGTTGGTCTACAAAGTTGCTGACAACATATTGAGGACTGCCGGAATCCGTTGAACACTTCAACGTAAGTTTGGCATTGCAATGACATCTGCTAGAACGACGTCTACGTTTGGTAGCACTACCCTCTTCGTCGACATCTCACTTTTCTCCTTGCCTGCTGCATACAATAGTATGCCAGGTTTTGACACCATTTGAGAATTTGTGTCCAAATCTACGAGTATCAAAACGACAGTCGTTGGCATATGCTTCATAAAAGGAAATTCCTTCGTCTAATGTTTCAAATACCTGACCAACGTAAGGTTTCAGCTCGGTTCTGCAATTTGGGAGAACTGCAGTTGCACACACAACAAAGAATTGTCACCGAAGAATGTCATCAAGGAATGTCATGAGAAGGTTTGGCACCGCATTTTGTCAGCATGTGGGAGATTAAGATGCCAATATCTAGAGAATTGTCGGGGCAGAATATCATTACAAAATGACACCGGAAAGAACAAAATATAACAGATAAATAAATTGACGTCATCTTAATCTCCTTTTATAGAGATTTCTTACGAACGTCAACATAAACTTGTACATTGTTGTCTACATCTTGTAAGACTGTCAAAGTAGAACCTCAATATCTACACTAATATCAACATTACATTATTGTCAATAACACTACTTCCAATGCTAACCTGCCTAAAGTATGGACTCATTTCATGTATTCAAGTTTTTATTTGCAGTAACCGTGTCATAAGGTATCATGTTTCCTAGATCGAAATACATTCCTAAGCTACATAGCTTGTACACAAATGCATCATCACAAAATGACGGAAGAAAGGACAAAATATAGCATATAAATAATGTGTCGTCATATTATGTATAGAGCATCAGCACAAGCATAAAAAAGTAGAGAATATTCAACAAATTCTTCACCAAAAAATATCACCAATTTCATCCCAGGGACATCAACCAATTCGAAATATAACCTACTACTCACCTTATTCATCAACTAACGTAGAAACACCCAACATAATCGTCATTGGTTTCAACATTATGATACACCTATTATTCAAATTAGCATGAAAAATACCTTGAGCTTCGTAAGACATCTCAATTTCAACACAAACGTGGACGTTGAGCTTACGCCAGACAAAATATACGTCGTAGAAGATTTAGGAGATCAATTTCCATCGGAGAATGATGTTGATATCGAAATGTTGATTTATTCAGAAATTGATCTTTTATGGCTGAATGAGTATTGCAATTTTTTGGTTGAATGTAATCTCTTTCCAAAAATGATAATAATGGTAGTTTGGGAGATTGGAGATAAATTAGGGACTCATCATTGACTATTCACGTCTATAAACAGTTACATAATATTCTTGTTAATATTATGGCAGGTTGGAGTGAAATGAGGGATGTATGTAACTGATGAAAGAATCGAATTCCATATACACCCCCATTGACAGAAATTGTATTATGCGTTGACATCGACAAATCAAGCCCTTACTAACCGTAGATTAATTACAAGGAGTGTACAGGATTAAAGTTTGTAGTTTGTATTATAGATAGAGGTTTGTATTTGATCAGAACTCTTTTGTGAAAATGGTTCTGTTGGTAGGAAAGTGTAAATCTATTGATGAGGGTGGAACAGATTCACAAAGTACATGACAAGTAACATCAACATGACCTCTAGCCCAATGGATTATTAAACCCAATAGGAAATGATTTATATCCCTACCCTTGGTGAAGGTTTCTTTAGTGAGTCAGTACTACAACCTAGCCCAATGGATTGCTAAATCCAAACGGTACATATAGATACAGAATTCAACTTAATTTATTGATCATTACATAGAATTCAATTAAGATATTGTATGAAAGTATCGTTTCTTCTATTCTCCTTTGAGAATTGGAGGATTTTTGGTTGGATGGATTCAAAGAAAAAGAAGGATTTTTGTCTACCTTATTTACTTTCTTTCTTTTTACTGATATCAAAAATGCAACCAAAATGCAATTATCTCCAAGAACAAAATGTCTGTTATGCTTAATATCGTTAGTTTGATCTGTATTTGTATTAATTCGCCCCTTTATTCGAGTAGTTTTTTCTTCGGCAAATTGCCCGAAGCCTATGCTTTTTTGAATCCAATCGTAGATGTTATGCCAGTCATACCTCTGTTTTTTTTTCTCTTAGCTTTTGTTTGGCAGGCTGCTGTAAGTTTTCGATAAGATCCGGAATAATAATATCCTAGAAAATGCATGATTTCCTCGCACGAAAAAATGGGTATGTGTCAAAGCTTATTAGGTTCGTGTTCTTATCGTGTCGACACGATAACGACACAAAATTTTTTTGTCGTGTTCGTGTCATATTCGTATTACACGTTAAGAAATAATATTAATATATAATAATATTATTATTTTTTCATTTATTTTAAACTTTAAATTAGGTTTAGTCTAATGGAGAATTTAGTATTACCATGAAAATAGATTTTAAATTTTTCGTATTATTATAGTGTCGATATTGTGTCGTGTCATATATGTGTTGTTATCGTGTCGTGTTGACCCGAAGTGGTTCGTGTCGTTAATGGGTTCGTGTCATTAATTGGTTCCTGTCGTGTTCATGTCTAAGGGTAGCGGGTTGTGTTCGTGTTCGTGTTTGGAGTTTTCTTAACGGGTCGTGTTCGTGTTTGTTGTTACCGTGTCGTGTCGTTATCGTGTTGACACGATAACGACATAACACACACGATTTGCCACCCCTATAAATTTGTCACATACCATCAAAACTAACCAGTTTACAATATCACTTGTTTAATATAATACTCCATCCGTCTTATAAAAATATAGGCAATGGGTATGTCACGAAAATTAAGATAAAATTGGTAAAGTAAGAGAGAGGAGAAGAATGGTATGGTAAAGTAATTAGAGAGAGGATGAGAATTGTAACACCCCAACTTTTGATATCTTTTGTTATTCTCGAAAGAGCGTCAAACTTTAAATCGAACGCTGTCCATGTTATATTTTGAAAATTTATGGGGTTGTTATCAAGAACTAAGTACTATTTTGTGATTTTGATTTATGAATCAAGAGCTCAAGTATTTTCACGTTTATTCCCAATTACGCGATCAAGTGAAGAATTCTTCGATCGAACTAGACGATTAAAGGAGCGTTGGATGTTACGATCGATCAAGAGAAATTTTCGAATTTCATTAGTACAAGGGAACTTAAGCCCAAAATAAATAATGGATTAAGAACATAGAACGGTCATACAAAAGTGTGCACATAGATTTTGGGCCTCTTCTTAGCAAGCTAAAATATCTTTTTCTGCCCACCCTTCTTCAACCTCGGCCCATGTTGAAACCAGCCTTTGGGCCCAATTCAGCCAGCTCAACTTTTTTTTTCTACAACATCTGCAATGAGAATACAAAGTCATTTAATACCAAGACCTGCAGCATTCAGTTAAGGAAAAGCAAGTGAGGAGTTATTGAAGATGAGTACACCTACACAAAATGTCAAAAGTAGTTAACAAAGAGCCAAGGATGAGTTGGCTGTCCTTGATCAAAATCTTGACCAAATCCCAACAACCAAGCAGATTTTCAGCCTATATATATATATATACATGTATACATGGCCAGTTCCACTCTCTTCCCACCATTTTCGACTACAAGTGACGGAGGAGAAACGAGGGAGGAAGGCAGCGGCAACACGGAGAGGCAGCCGTAAACCGAGGATCGCCAAGGAGAGGTATTTCATAGCACCCCTCTTGCATCACGTTAGAACAATAGATAGCCGAACATAGAAGCTCATTAGGATCTCCACCACAATTTGAGCAAGTATCACAAGAGCTTAATCTCAACAATCATTCTGCCGAGAACAACAACTTTGAGTTTCTGCCAAAACCCCATAAATAGGCATAGTAATCAAATCCTCACAAGATCAAAGCTTAAACAACACCAATAGTCAAGAAGAATCTTCTCATAGCTACTGCTCCAAATAATTTAAGTACTTAACAGAACACGAAAAGGGGAAGGGGGAGAGGGGACTTAGCTTTATCGCGAGGAGGCGGCGACGCCGCTGGAGCAATAGCACGAACGACGGTGACGCGCCTTGAGTCTCGCCCGAACAGCAGCAACAGCAGGAGCCTTGCGGAGCAGCGACGGCCTCCGCCGGACTCCAGCTGCGGTGCTGCGAGCACCGGGGAGCCGAGCGACCAGGGGGCGAACGCGGGCGGCAGAACCGAGACGGCTGCTCACGGAGGAGCGACGCGGAGAGAAGGCGACGCCTTCTCTGTCGGCGACTTCGTCGAGTGAGAGGACTCGACGGAAAGAGAGAGAGAGGTAGGCGGAGACGGAGGAAGACGATCCAGCCGTGAGCTCACCGGAAAAAGGCGAAGAGTGTGAGAGAGAGACGGCAATTCGCCGGAGACGCCGAGGGATTTGGGCGGAGGAGAAGAGGCGCCGCTGTGTTGTCTCCACTTCGGGAGTTTCATTTTGGGGATTTTGAAGAAAGAGAGAAATGCCGATGGGAGGAGGAGTATAAGTGGGTGCCCTCTTTTATTTTATTTTAGTTGGGCTTTAGTAATTAATTGAAGTGGAGGCTGATTTAATTAGTTGGATGGGCTCAATGTATTTAGTGATGAAGTGGGCCGAAATGTTTTAAAGTGGAAAGGAGCATGGACCAATTTTATTTAACGAAGTTGGGCCTCTTGAGAAGTAATTTGAGGAATTTACATTGGGCCGGAAATGGTGTTTGTTTGGGCCAAGATTTAATTATGAGAAGTTGGAATTATTTAAGAATTGAGATGTAGCCCAATTAATTAATTTCCGAATAATTTATTTAGGTTCCGGGAAAATAAAGTAGAAAAGTGGGAGACGCGAAAGTCGACCGGCGTCGCCCCGCGACGCCTTGGGCGGCCACTAAGGAAATGGGAGGAAAGAGAGACGACGTTCTCGAGCCATGAAAATAATTAAGTTTAATAAAGAAGTGCTATTAATTAAATTTCCCGATTTAATTAATATGCAAGTTTCTAAAAATTCCCTAGAAGTGAACGAAGGATAAGAGAATTAATTAGGGGCATGCATTCCTAAGTATGAGTTTTTGTCTCGAGTCTAATTAGTATGTTGTTATGTTATGTTTTTCACAAAGGACTATCTCCGCAAGTTAAGATCAGAGCGAGAAATTCAAGTAAAGGAAATTAAGCGAACAAGGTGGGCTTTCGAACTAAAGTGTTTTTACGTGGGCTTTCTGTTAATGTTACAGCTTTTACGAGAAATATATTTTTAGTGAGCTTTCAGTTTAAAGTATGTTACAGTTTTATGAGAAGTATTATGTTTAGAGTACAGTTTTTATGAAAAGTGCTATTGTGATATGATATTACGTGAGCCTTATACGAATGTGCTTTCAGTTATTTACGTTCCCAGTACGAATGCTTTCAGTTATTTAAGTTATCAGTATGTTTTGTCTTGCCAAGTTTTATTTTGAACTTTGCCTATCTGTTTGTCTAGCAAGGGCGACGTCCCTACTGGACCAGGAGTTCGTGAATTTCGGTTCACCAGAAATTAGTGAATGCGGGTTTGTAAGTGGGGTCAGCCCATACATACCCGGTTCACTCAGTTCAGACATGGCATTAGTTCCAGGAAAAATAGATCATGATCACATATTTTACTTAGAAAATGCTTTTAGTGTCCTCGGGCCTTTTAAGATAAAACCCCGAGCTCACTCAGTAGTGGCTTGACAAAACTAGTTTTCTTTTCAGTAAAATATATTTCGGCACGTGTCCACTGAGTACACCAAGTACTCAGCCCTGCATATGTTTTAAAAATGTGCAGGTTGAGCAGTGATGACGGCGGGCGGTGTTGAGCACAGACAAATGAAGATCCTTCGATAGAATAGCACTTGGATGCGTCGTGTCTCCATACACGATGTCATCTGCTCTTGACTCTTCCGATGCAGATTAAAAGTCGAGTTAACATTCTCTGTATTATGCACTCTGATACATATTTTTCCAAGTTATTTCAGTTCAAGTTCAGTTGTGCCACCGTTTTCCCCCTTTCTTCCCCGCTTCTTTCATCCTCCCCTAGTCGCGATCAACCGAGCTTTCTATCCTTAGAAAGTGCGGTCGTGACAGAGTGGTATCAGAGCAATTTTTCTTTTCGCTCTGGACCCAAGAGTCTTCTTTCGCCGACGGGGAGGCAGAACTCGGCGACATCGGCTCGCTGAGGTGACTGTCGCTGCAGAAGAGGATGACAGCGGCGCTGCCTCGGCAGCGTCAATTGTGAAATGCGACAATGGCAGTGCTGCACCGCTGTGTAGCACGGAGAGAGAGAGAGGCGATGCCTCCTCCTCACTTCCGGCGGGACTCCGGAAACTCCGCGAGGCGTCTGCAGGCCACGGCTGAGAGAGGCAGAAGGAGGCGATGCCTCCTCTGTGCTGCTGGACTCGCCGAGGATGAGAGCGCTCGACGGAGGGCGTGAGACGGAGGCAGCAGACGTGAGTCTCCGGCGAGTGTCGTGGCTGCCTCGCGAAGGAGGCAGCAGCGAATGGAGATGAGCGGCGGTGGGTCTATTCGTCGAGCAGTCGGAGACGAGGTAGGAGGCGCTGTGCGCTGCCGGCGACGCAGAGGAGGCGCCGACCGGAGCAGCATCGGGCGCGAGGTGAAGACGCCGCTGTGCCCTTCTCGCTTTGGAGAAATTCAAATTGGAAAAAAAGAAGAGGTCACTCCGGCGTGGATTCGCCGGAGGAGGGTGACAGAAGAGAGAGGCGTGAGGAAGAGAGGTGCCGCTGCTTCTCTATTCTTCCGTCTAGGGATTTTATTTTGGAAGGTGAAATTTGGGGATTATCAAGTGTGGTAAAGGAGTATATTTGAGAATAGAATTTGGGCCAATCTTTTGAGATAAGTTTGGGCCAAACTAATTAAAATGGTTGGGCTACTTTTAGTTTTAAGTTGGGCTAAGGAATAAGTTAAGTTGACTAGTCACCAACTTAAATCTTGGGCTCGTTTGAAATGATGGTCGCTAATTAATTTCGAGACGATGAAAATAAACCTCGGATTTATTTTAATGCTTGAATAAATTACATGGAAAATAATACTCCCAGAGGTAATGAATTATTTCCTAAACCTCTACCATAAATTAAATCTCCCGATCTAATTAATGTTTAAGGTTCCTAGAACTTTTTAGAAAAATAAGAGAAAGAATAAATGAGCACGCACTTAGGATGCATTCACGTTTAAGCTTAATTGATTTCTTAAAGTCTAATTAAGTATTATTTTATTTCTTAAAGGGACGTATTCGCACGTCGTTTAAGACCAAGTCAAAGATTTTTCCCGAAAAGACTTAAGCTATCGAGGTGGGCATTTCTTCCAAAATGTGAACTTGCCTTTTAGCATGATTATGTGAAAATTGTGCTATTTATGTTTTGTCATGCCGCTTTATGTTTTATGGATTACCTATCTGCTTGGCTATGCCAATTATGTTTAATCGAATTCGGGTCCCAGTAGGGAAGTAAAGCCTACTCGGACTAGTGTACACATATGGGGATCGTGAGCTAGTTTTTAAGTTGGCCGGTCCAGTGACCGTCGTGGAATGTGGCCACATTCCCGGTTCACATACGTTTCAGATATGGTATATATGTTATGTGATTGCGCAATCAACTTTACGAACAAAAGAAATTTTAGTGACTCGGGCCCTTTAAGTTAAAACCCCGTGTTCACTCAACTGGCTGACAAAACTTTTTACGAAAATTATGTTTCGGCAATGTGCCCACTGAGTATATCAAATACTCAGCCCTGCATGTTTCTTTTCTAATGTGCAGGTTGAACGTGTACGAGGAGGCGAAGGTGTTGTTGGGAAATGATCATTAATAAGTAGTTAGGTAGCCCAAAGTAGTATGTCTTCATACATACTATTTTGTCTTGGACTCTTCCGCTGCAGTAGAACTATGTTCTAGGAATGTATGATTTCAGTCTTGACACTCTGACTTTCTTTTGACTATGTACCCATTTGCCTTCGAAACTATTTCCTTGAGTTGAATTGTTTCTGTTATGCTTAATTCATGAGTGATGAGTTTATATTAGTCGCGAAATAGCTACGTTCACTAGCACTAGGGAGTTGTGGTTGTGACATATGTAGATTAAGAAATTGTATTTTATCAAGACCTAGTCTTTCAGTAGATAGCATAAAGACATGTCTTGCTGTTAGATCCGTTCAGTGCTATACCACACTAATGTCATCTTATTTCAGTAAGGCTTAGAAATATGCAGACTGACATTGCAACCTTTCACGATAGGTAGTCTAAGCCTATCTAGGTTGTGAAATTATTCTTTTTCTTTTGCAAAGCATTGCATAGATCTGACCGTGTTACCTTAAAGTGGACGCCGCCCACAACCGGTATACTAAGCAAAAGACTTAGACTTTGTTTGCTTCTTATACATTTAAATGTTTATAAAACATCTTATAAATACACAAGCAAACACAATGTAATAATATACTGATTCTATTCATGCAAAACTGCTCGAATAATACTGAATCGGGTTAAAAGTGGATTATAGAGTTTTACGTATACAAGCAAGATTCTATTCGAGCAAAACTTGCTCGAAACATGCTTTTCAGTATACCAAACCTAACAATCCCAATTTTGCAGTATTAATTTAAAAATTTATATTTTCGTAATTTCACATACTATTATTAATAAAAAAAATTCTACAAGGATTAAATAGCTAATGTCATATGCTTGAATATTTTCAAAATATTACTCATGTTTTAATTTTATCATGAATGACAGGAAACTATGCAAATTTTTATATAAAGATTGGATATTCATATGATGTTAAAAATTTCAGTTTGAACTAAATTAAAATTATTAATAAAATATTAATAAATATAAAATTGTCTTAAAGTTAGGATTACATTAACAAATTAGTTCGATGATATATAATGAATATTTTTTAAAATTTCGGTGTTTCAAGAAAATAATACTGTATCATTTAATTAAATATGAAATATTTTTATTTTGTATATTATTGATTCAGATTTTATTTCATAAATAACTTCACTTTTCCATATTTTTGTTGTTTCTCAATGAATTTCCTATATGATTAAACTAGTATATTTTTACCACTACTAGAAATAGAGGAATATAAGAATTTTTTTTTTGTACAATTATTGACAACTTTAATCTTGTATGGAGTATATAAACTTATTAGAATATCACATAAGAAGTAGCTGACATAAATGTGATAGAATTCATATGTCAGCGAATTTAGGGATTGCCAAAAATACCCTTAAGCCATTTGGGCATTTTCGTCCGAAAAGTGGCTAAAAAAACATGATTCGTGATTATGTATAACGTTTGGGCAAGTTGTATGGCGACCGTCGGCGCCCGGCGGTCAGAGCTATGTAGCGGCCCGCCTCGGAAATTTACACTTGGAAAAGAGTCTCGCCCGGCGACCGCCGGAAGTCATGCGGCAGTCTGCCGCCGAAGGAACAGAGACTCTGGACTACAATGCGGCGACCGCCGACAAAGGTTCGGTGGCCCGCCGGAGAAAGGCGGCGAATCCGATCAGACCTAGATCTGCTCCAAGATTTACCATATTTTGAATATCTTTTCCTTCTACAATGAGGATTGACTTTCCCTTATATATAGGACCTCAAGCTTCATCAAATTAATGTTTCTTTTTGCAACATAAATTCTCAGAGATTAAAATCTAGAGTATATCTTTGTGCAAGGAGTTGAAGAAGGATTTCAAAAGCATCAAGAATGACAAGGATTCAACCTACGGGTTTTATTTGCTTTAGTTTTATGTTCAAATTGTCTTCCATTCAATCTATGTGTTTAGCTTATTTCAATATGTGTAACTAAACTCATAGGATTCTAGGGATGTGTTAGTAACGACTTTGGTTGTACAATTCCATTTTTCTATTTAATATCCGTTTTGTTTTTACTTTGTTTCTTCCCTAAGTAAGTCTGATGCTGCATGATTGAGTGACACAATCTTGCATGCTTTAATATAACTTGCTTCATAACTGTGAGAGGGTTCTAGCGAGTTAGATCCACTTAGTAGACGCTACAGTTAGCTTCCTTTAAAACGGCACTGTTAATTGAGAATTAGGACTTTTCAAGGGTCTTAGGAGCTTTATGGAGTTACGTGTTAGGATTGACAACCCTAATCTTGTAATCAACGTTTGCATCGCATGAGCATAAGCTAGGTGACTCGTCCTATCAAAGTAATAACTGTGCTAGGGTATTGTAGTTTGGAATTTGTATAACCATAACTGTGAACGCACATCCCTGGGATTCCCTTATCTCTATATTTTATCTCTGCGATTTATTTGCAATAAGTTGTTATTTGTTTTCTATTATTTTTTATTTTCAAAAAGTTTTCAAAATCTTTCGTTTCTCCAGATAGTAATTGAGTCTTAGTAGAAGATAGATAGTCTGTGTTTGTTTTCTCCGTGTTCGATATCTGATACTGATCTTTAGCTATACTATTGAAGAGCTGTTTTTCTTTTTTTAATAACGTGTTTAGACTGTGTGCACAGAAAAGAATAACAAGTTTCCTAGGTCCAGCAAATCCACTAGATCACAGGGTCTAGGAGCTCACTGGTCGTTGGAAAATCTCGGTCGTCGGACACACAGAATACTTCTTCAAAAACCCTCAACCACTTATACTAAAATTTAGCATAGGGAAGTAGGGATCCGTTAGAGTTTGTATACTAGAAATCACGTTTCGAGTGATTGAATACTGTAAAACTCTTATTTTATTTTCCAATAAATAAAACAGATTATTTTTGTCATAATGTTGTTATGTTTTACATTTAATGGATGTTAATGCATGTTTAAATGTATAAGTTAACTTAACAAAGTCTAAGTCTTTTGTTTTAGTAGACCGGTTGTGGGCGTCGTTCACTTTAAGGTAATACGGTCAGTTCTAAACAAAGAAAAAGATGAATTTCACAACCTAGATGGAATTTGACTACCCATCGAGAAAGGTTGCAATGTCAGTCCGCATATTTCTAAGCCCTACTGAAATAAGATGACATTGGTGTGGTATAGCACTGAACGGATCTAACAAACAAGACTTGCCTTAGGCTATCTACTGAAAGGCGAGGTCTTGATAAATATTTATTTCTTAATCAATGTAGGTTAGCATTGAGCATACGGTATTGATTATGCATTACTTTTGACTTATCAAATGGTGCGAGTTTTTCACAACCCAATAATCCCGATATATTGGGTAGTGGTAGATTTCAATATCTAGAGCTGCTAGGATTGCTATTATATCGAATCGAATCGTGGAGAGCTGAGTCTCGTTTGATAATGTCCTCAAGAGGAGCCCGAACGAGGTTTTATTATTCGAACCTAGCTAGTTGGAGTGTGATTACTCTATGAATAATAAATAAAGAGTTTCATGCTAAGTCCACTCTTTGGAATTATTAAGAAGTTAATTAATTAAGTCAATAGCAGACATTAATTAATTAATGGACATTTTAATCTTAAGAAGGAAATGAAAGTTAAACGAAAACCCGATTACTTATACTGGATTTGGATGGGAGAGTCTTAATATTACTGTAGTGGTTACCGTAATATTCCACTATAACTTATATTAAATTTGCGGGGTTCAATTCTAATTAGTAAAAAGTAAACTGATGAGCCCATATCCAAAACCTTCCATAGATCCCCGTCTTTCAAAAGGAACTTAATATAAATAGGAGAATAAAGGAGACAGAAATAACAATATTTGATTAGTGTAATTTTCGAAATTCCGCTCCTAAGCTGAGAGATTTTCGAAATCCCCTCCTATTCCAAAAAGGATTTTTTCCCTTTTTTTTATTTAAGTCCAAAAATTCTAAAGATCAGCCCACACCGATATGGGATACGGGAACCTAAAGGGTTTGTGGTTTAGTACCAAAAATCACGGGGGAAGAATACCATCTTCAATTTTTTAGAATTAATTGGATTTTTCCTCAGAAAAGCATGTTTTAGGTTTTCAATATTCTTAAAGCATGATTAATTCAAGTTAGAGAGATACATTGATAATTACGCAATATTTTGTCTAAATAATCGAAATAGATTATTATTATGGATTGTTATTTATGTACCGTCCGCGGTCCATCAATGTACGTACCCCCGATTATTGGGTTTAAATTTCAAATTCATGATGAGTCTTATTTGAACGGAGTTCTTTTTTATTGTTTTGTTTATGCATGTTGAACTCAAGAACATTCAAACATGAACTAATTATTCAAGGGAAAAGCGTGGACTCGGCGGGCCAGACAATCGTTTACGGCGACATGGTTATCGAACCGGGGAGCGAGGGCGACGGGAGAGGCGACGCCCGGCGAGGAAGGTCTGCCCGGCCACCGCCAAGCCCGAGAAACCCTAGCCGCCCGACGGAAGCCCGCCCGGCCGGCCCGACAAGGTTGGGGGCCGGACACGCGGCGACGCGCCGGCGAGCAGGCCGTGCGCCCGCCGGGGAGACCGGGGCCCTTCCCCGCCCCGCTGCCGCAAAAACCCGGCCGGGGCCCCAGAGTTGCCGAGGCGCCACCTAACCCTAACCCCTAACCCTAAAACCCCTGGCCGCCCCGACGTGGTTCCCAAAGACCCCAAACCCCCCCCGAGGCGGCCGGGTTCTCGCGGGGACCCCGGAGGGGGAGATCGCAAAAGCCGCGTTTCGCCGCTTTGATGAAAAGGACGGAATGGGGCGAATCCCCGCAAAGGGGGAGGGGGGAAGGACGCGCACCGCGCGTTTTCCCGGCGGGCCGGAACCGCCCCGGCGGAGTTCCGAGGGAGCGTTCACCCGCGGTGGATTCGTGCAAATCTCGAACGAAGATAATGACAAAGATTATTTTAATGATTTTTTAAATTCAAAATTTAAAATAGATATCATTAAAAATAATATTATTTAATGAAATAAAATTTTTTGGGAAGTTTTCCCCCTGATTTTGGGAATATTTGGGATTATTTTCATATCTATGAATATTTTATATCCTAGATGATATAGATGAGAATAATTTAAAAAGTTTCCTAAATATAATATACCCGAATCTATAATAAATATTATAAGATTACATTAAATAATATAATTTAATATTTTCCTAAATTTTAACTGGGAATTATTTTTAATTTAATTTTTATGTCTAATTTTATAAATAATGTATTTTATTTTAGATATATCTTATAGTATGACATGAATAAAAAATTAAATTCTAGATTAATAATTTCTATAATAAGACTTTAAAGATTATAAAAGATTTAATTATCCAGTAAATTAAATACCAACAAATTTAATTAGTCTTAATTTTTTTTAAGGCAAAAGGATAATTAATTAAAACCATAACCCAAATGTCTAAGCGATAATTAGAACTTATAGTTTATATAGGTCTCCATCGGGCCCCAATTTTTGAAGTTTTTTAATATTATCGCCACCTACGAGGGGACAATAATCCTAAAAAACAAGAAGTTAAAGGGGGGGATTCCAAATAATAAATAGAATGAATAAAAGTGGTTCCAAAACGCCCCCTACGAAAGGGACAATAATCCTAAGGAACCGAGTTTTGGTTCAATCAATTTTTGATATTTCGGGTTTTGTTATCAAAAAATGAACATTGAGGCGGGGAAATTAGAAGCGATCCAGGAGGAAGCATTGATATGTTGGGAATTTGTGACCAAAATTGTCAAAATTTTTAAATTGGTTTTAAACCTCCAGAGAGGATACAATTTTTTAAATTTTTTCAAAGTTTTTAAAAGTTTTAGGTTAATCTACTAAATTTTCCCTTTACATAAGTTTAGACAAATAGTAAAATCTTTTTGGGGCAAAAAATCCGCAAGATGTTTTTAATCCTCTTTCCCCATTCTCAAAGAAAAAAAACCCAAGGCCAAAATTACATCGAATGGAAACAAAACTTGATATCGCTCACTTTCAAGAGTACAAGTTCGTGCTCACTACTCCACCCCAAAACCTTTCGGCCGCAAGCCGCAAGCATTGGAGAGCATGACTGGAAAGGGCAAGAGATGGCTAAGGTATATGTTGGCTTCTATGTCATCGATGCACGATTCCCCATGGAAAACCGCCGCCGAGATCATACAAATCTGGGGAACTGGGTACTGGGGACCGAACCGCTGCTCAAGCCTTTGGGAGATAGACGAAGTCTATGAAGGAAGGCCCCCCGTGAGGCAACATGTCCTCGAGATGATGAGCCACCTCAACCGAGGGGAAGGGAGGACGTTTGACCCCGAGTCCGGTTACTATTATCCTTCGAGCCTTCCCCTAGTTTCCCAGCCGCTCAACTTTGAGAGAACAAGCGTAAATACTTTGGACCCCCACAACTTCCCCCGGGAGGCCCTTTATGGTTCGGCTAAGGACCCATTGAGTTTGGCCAAATTTCCCTCTGCTTGCCTAAAAAGGAAAAAAAAAAAAGGGCCCCCAACCGGCAGCCAAGAATGCAAAGGGAAAGAGGAAACAATGGGTGAAAAGGAAAAGAAAGGCTTCAAGTGTGGAGAGAAAGGTCATGGGCCCGATTGTCCAAAAAAGGGGCAAGGTTGCATACCAGCTCTAGTTGGAAATTTTGGCTTCGACGTCTACTCATACGGGGTTTTTGATACCGGAGCAATGATCATATATGTTTTGATCCCGACTTAATGCGGTGACAAGCCCCGCCATGATCGGAGATCGGGTCCCCGGGCGCCCTACAAAGTGGGGGCCCCAAAGGGGAGACGTTTATTTACTTTTTTGTGATAGTTTTTTGATTTTGAAGAATGTTTTTTGATCCCTTTTTTTAGAAAAATTTTTAATTTCGTTTCTAAATATTTTTATGGATATTCGATTTCTTTTAATGAAAATTTGCTTATTAAGAAAGATGGTTTTTATATCTCGTGGTATCATGGAAAATAACCCGACACAATCACTTCTACACAATTTAATCAACGAAATCGAACTCAATAATGCATCGAAAATTTCTAAAAAAAGAAAAGAACCTTCAACTTCAATGAAAAAACGTACTTATGGCCCCTTTAGATTTGGCCATGCCAACGAAAGAAGAATTCATGGAGGTTGATCAAGATCTTATCAAAGGTCTTGAGAAGAACCATTTTCAAGTGTAACCTGCCCAAGGCAAGATGACTAAGATTTTGTCAAAAAAAAAAGGAAGATTGAGCTCATTCATCCCGATGTGTTGGACCAATGTCAACCGGGCAAGGGGCGGTTTTGATATTTCGTCACCTTACAGACTACCGAAAATCGGATACCCATTTGATGCGCACAAGCCCGAAATTTTGACAAGTTCAAGGAGTTTAAGTCTAAAGTAGAGACGCATCATGGAAAGATATAAAAGCCCCGGACTGATCGCGAGGCGAGACCAAGTGCCGATTTTTTGGACTATTTACGAGTCATAACCCCCAAACGATCGGCGGCACACCCCAAAATGGCGGGAAAGAAGGAATGGGCCCTTTATAATATGGTCCGCTCGATATAGTTAGCACTTACCCGTTTCGTTTTGGGGTCATGTTTTGCTTTCAACAAACTATCTTTTGACAACTTACCTTCTAAATCGTTTACACCCCATAGAGTTTTGGAAGGGGTGCTTTAACTAAAAATCTCGGGGTAGGGGGGGTCCGTTTATGTATTGGAAAAGGATCCAACTAAGCGAGTTGGGGTCGAGGTTTGGGGTTTATAGATACCCTGAGGGAACAAAGCTTTGAATTTATAGCTCGATCGAAAGGATTTGGGGGCACTCATGCCACATTCTTAGAGGAAGACTATTTAAAGAATCATAAGTCCAAAAGGAGAAGCTCTTGAAGAGCTAACTCAAGTCACAACTTTCCCTTAACCGAACAATCACCAGGGGCAACAATTCCAAATTTCAACTGATACCCAAATTGAGGCCCGCAGGGGGGGTCTCTCAGAGCCCATAGATACATTGGTTTGACCCTGGATCACCCGACAAAAAATATTTTACCCCCGGAATTTTGCAGGCAGGGGAAAGTCGATCATTGCAAGGGGGAAAAAATGGATTCAACTACAATCAATGGTGAAAAGACGCTACATTTTTTTCGTCCTACCCCAAAGGCAACGCCATGGGACAAGGGATATACAAACGAAACGGACCCCATGGAAGAGTTAAAGTCTTCAAGGGAAGACTAAAGGGGGTATCCCAAAAGGGAAAGGGATCGATCCGGGGGACCTTCTCCCCTGGCCATGCTCAAATCGATCCGTATACTTTTGTCTATAGACCTTAAGGGTTGGGAAGTATGGCGAGGACGTTAAGACCGCGTTTTTAAAGGGGGTCTTGAGGAGACCATCTAAAGGAACAACCCAAGGCTATGTGGTAAAAAGGGGAAGGGAAAACATGGTTTGGGAAACTTAAAAAGGGCCCTTTATGGCCTCAAGCAAGATCAGATCATGGAACCAAAAGGGTTTTGATCAAACAGTTTAAAAATTTGATTCAAAAAGCCAATGAAAACCAAAAAAAAAGGTTTAAAAAAGGAAAAGTTTGGAAATTAAATAGATTTAATTCTTCTAATTGGGAAAAAATAAAAAGATGTTGTCATCAAGGGAACTTTCAAATGGGGCCGAGATAAAGATAGGGTGAAGGGGCACATTCCGATTTCTTTGAACCGAGCTAAGAGAATGTTTGCTTATCCCAAGAATCTTACATCAAAAGATTGGGGGAAATTTTGACAAACCAAAAATTTTTTCCTTTTTAAAATGGGATCCATTTTTCCGAGATTTTCCGAAAGATCCGAGATAAGAGATAAAAAATACCATAGCCCGCGGGGGGCTCATGATGCTTTTTTTATTACCCATATCTCGCTTTTGTGATGGGGAGAAGATATCAACTAATCCGCCCAAAAATGACGGGAGAAAACATACCGACCCTTTAAACGGACTGGACTATGTTCTAGTTTACAATGCCAGTCCCCAGATATATTGATTTTTTAAACCATTGACGGGGGAAAACAACTTCCGATATGTGTTTTCCCCCGGGCAGCCTAATTGGGGAAAAGGGGGGAAAAAGCATTGCGACCACCATGGAAGCCAAAATTCCCCCGAGGCGGGAGAGGCTTAAGAACTTTCCTTCGGGTTGATGGCGGAATATCCCCAAGAGATCACCCTTTTTTGCGGGGAATGGGGGCCGGGGGGAAAGGGGAACCGGGGCCTGGGGAGAAGCAAAGAAAAAAGATCATATCATTTAGATATATAGGAAAAAAGACAAAAAGGGGAAGTCAGGTCGAGAACAACCCCATCCTTTTCCCGGGGATTAGCGGAAAGGATTTAAAACCTGTCAAAGGGAAGGGGGTTGATAATTAAGACCCCAATCCGCCATAAAGGGGGGAAATTTGATTGCCTTTTTTTTTTTAACTCAAATTTTTTTGTTGTTGGGGGGGTTGTTAGAGTTTGTATACCAAATCACGTTTGAGTGATCAATATTGTAAAAATTTTATTTTTTTTCCAATAAATAAACAAAATTTTTTTAATGTTGTTATTTTTAATTTTAAAGGGTGTTTAATATTTTAAAAGAAAGTTAATCCAAAATCAAGCTTTTTTTTAGAGACCCCCTGTGGGCGAATTTAATAATATGGGGGCTTAAACAAAAAAAAAGATGAATTTTACAACCAGATGGGAACATCCCCTCAGAAGGTTGAAAGTCAAAAGATTT
This sequence comes from Salvia hispanica, assembly GCF_023119035.1. NCBI lineage: Eukaryota > Viridiplantae > Streptophyta > Magnoliopsida > Lamiales > Lamiaceae > Salvia > Salvia hispanica. The sequence continues at coordinate 1,662 of NW_025952599.1, read as the reverse complement.
TCGCTCACCAAAAAGAAAAAGGGGTATAGCACCGAAATCTACAAGAGGGCCTTAGTTCAAGAAAGGGGGGTCTTGATAAATTTTTTTTTAATCAATGTAGTTATTGAGCATACGTATTGATTAGCATTATTTTTTTATCAAATGTGGTTTTTTGTAACCCAAATCCCAAAATCTTGGGGGATCAATATTTAGGGGGCTGGGTTGCTATTAAAAGTGCACGAGGAGTCTCGTTTTGATAATGTCCTCAAGAGGACGAAACAGGTTTTTTTTCAACCCAGCTATTAGTGATTATCAGAATAATAAATAAAGGTTTTATGTTCCCCCTTTAATTAATATTAAATTAATTGTCAATAGGACATTAATTTTAAGGACATTTTTAATTTTAACAGGGAAAAAAAGTTAAACAAAACCCCATTATTTTTTCTGGATTGACGGGGGTTCAATATTTCAAGGGGGCCAATATTTAATTATAACTTATATTAAATTGGGTTAAATTTTAAATTTGTAAAAAATAAATTGGGGTACCCCTATCCAAAACCCCATAGATCCCCGTCCCCAAGGAACTTAATATAAAAAAAAGGGGGGAAAAAAATAAAAAATTAAAAAGGTTTTCAAAATTTTGCTCCTACCAGAGATTTTTAAAACCCCCCCTATTCCAAAAAGGATTTTTCCCTTTTTTTTTTAAGTCCTAGATTCTAGTAAGATCACCCCCAAACCATATTGGGATACTAACCAAAAGATTTGGGTTTAGTACTCAAAAATCAAGGAAAAGGGTACCCCTCTTCAATTCTTTTTAGAATTAATTTGGTATTTTTCCTCAGAAAAGCATGTTTTAGGTTTTCAAAATTTTTAAAGAGAAATTCAAGATGAGCATGATACATGTGAAATTACCAATAGTTTTTTTCTAAATAATTCGAAAAGATCCGATTATTATGGGTTGTTATTTAGCACCCCCTTTCCCCCCTTTATCAGATCATCCCACAAAACGGGTGCGTAATTAAATATGCCAAGGATTTGGAAATTATTTTTTGGTTTCCCCCCCATTTGGGTTAGGAAATTAATAAAAGAATTAAATCCCATAGTAACAATAATCTAAACGTAAATCATGCATGTAAAACCGAAATAGACAATCACTGATCTAAAAAACTATTCTAAATTACCTGACTCGGGGAAAAAAACCACGGTGGGGACCATGGCAAAAAAGGAGACATTTTAAAAGCGAAAAAAAACTAACTAAAGTACTAACTAACAACGACATCATCTTTTCAAATCAAATTGCATCAAAAACCAGAAATAGGTAGGTAATCGAAAACAAAGCAGACGGGGTTTAAGAATTTTAAAAAGAACAATTGGGGAAAAACCCCAAGATTTTTTTAAACCCTAATTTTGGGGTTTTAAAAATTTTGCATTAAATGCCTTAAATGCATGATATGTGGGTTAATTGATGAGTGATTAATTACATGGTGTCTTTGTGACCTAATTGGTTGAGAATTGAGATTTGAGTTGAATAGTCAACTTGGAAATTTTATTGGCTATTAAAGTCAAAAATGGGAAAAAAGACATGGCCCAAAGGTCAAGCGTCGAGAAAATGAAGTGAAAGTGAAGAAATGATTGATTTGGGTGAATATTTGAGCGGGGTAATATAATTGTGGGGAATTACCT
>NW_025952598.1:0-19632 GCF_023119035.1 Salvia hispanica | reverse complement strand
TAACTACAATGTAGTATTGGTTCATTTGGATATTCATCCTTGAAAAGGTGATAGATTCCAAACTACAATCTAAGATAGACAACATGTTTTACAAGACTTGCAAAACTACCTATAGGTTATGTCAGTCAGTGGGAGCTAGTATATTTTCAAGTGTAAATGTGGATCTCAAAAGGCTAGACAATGACAATGGGTTATGCCCAAAGAGAAACATCTTCTCGCTTGTCGTTGTGCCAGGATTGATTCGATCCTACTGTCTATCAGAACTTACATAAGTTAGAATGAATGTAATATGATTGTCAAGACAACTTTCTATTAATAGAATTCTTGAAGAAATCATCTACATGGAACATCCTAATGGGTATGTAATAAAGGGCAAGAAACACATGATTGGAAGCTTATAAAGACCTTCGTGGTCTTAGGCATGCATCTAAATCAGAGTATATGTGTTTTATCAAAATTGTCAAATGTCTGGAATTTGACTTTTGCCCATAGCAGTGCTGTAAGCACAAGGAAGTTGAAAGTGCATTACATATGGTATTATTGGTACTCTACGATGATGAAATCTACAAAAGTTGCAAACAACTAAAATTGACATCTAGCGTAGGAAAGTGGTTGTGTACCCAGTTTAAGATAAATGATTAAAGAGAAACTAATTACATTCTGAGCATCTAAGTTTTTTTTAAGATTGCTAGAAAGAATGATGAGATTATCTTAGGAATCCTATATCTATATATTGCTTGGAACATTTTAGCTTTAGAAACTCCATGAAAAGGTTTATACCTTTCAAGATGGAATTATCTTGTCTCTAGTCAAGTGTCGTTTGACACTTAGTGAGATCTTGGATTATGAGACTAGTTTCGGATTATAGTTGTCTTATGTATGCTATAGTGTGTACTAAGTTTGATATTAGTTGTGCTTATGCATGACAAGTGTATATCATATTAACCATAGCAAAGGACTTTGATTGAGGTAGGGAATATACCCTAGTACTTGAGAAAGGCTAGTAACTATATTCTAGTTTACCAGTCATTCATGTAATGTCCTTGGGGTTACACTGTCTTAGTTTTATGACTAATCAGTGAACGAGTAAGTCATCCTCTGAATATGTGTTTATCTTAGGAATATCTTCCTAATACCATATGCTCAATGCTAACATATGTAGATCTAACAGCAAGACGTGTCTTTATGCTATCTACCGAAAGACTAGGTCTTGATAAAATACTATTTCTTAATCTACATATGTTAGCATTGAGCATATGGTATTGATTATGCACTACTTGACTTATCAAATGGTGCGGGTTTTTCGCAACCCAATAATCCTGATATATTGGGTAGTGGTGATTAATATCTAACGGTGCTAGGATTGCTATTATGTTGAATCGTGCGCGAGGTGAGTCTCGTTTGATAATGTCCTCAAGAGGAGCTCGAACAAGGTTTTATTATTCGGAAAACTAGCCAGTTGGAGTTTTATGACTTTATGAATAATAAATAAATGTTTCTTGCTAAGTCTACTCTTGGAATTAATAAGATGCTAATTAATTAAGTCAATAGCAAACATTAATTAATTAATGGACATTTATATCTTAAGCGTGAGAAATAAATAATAAACAAAGGGGAAACCCGGATTACTTGTAATTTCGGATTTGGATGGGGAAACATGTGTTTGGTATACTGAAAAGCATGTTTCGAGCAAGTTTCGCGCGAATAGAATCTTGCTTGTATACGTAAAACTCTACAATCCACTTTTAACCCGATTCAGTATTATTCGAGCAGTCTCGCACGAATAGAATCACTATTATTATTACATTGTGTTTGCTTGTGCATTTATAAGATGTTTTACAAACATTTAAATGCATAAGAAGTAAACAAAGTCTAAGTCTTTTGCTTAGTAGACCGGTTGTGGGCGTCGTCCACTTTAAGGTAACACGGTCAGATCTATGCAATGCTTTGCAAAAGAAAAAGAAGAATTTCACAACCTAGATAGGCTTTGGCTACCTATCGTGAAAGGTTGCAATGTCAGTCCGCATATTTCTAAGCCTTACTGAAATAAGATGACATTGGTGTGGTATAGCACTGAACGGATCTAACAGCAAGACGTGTCTTTATGCTATCTACTGAAAGACTAGGTCTTGATAAAATACTATTTCTTAATCTACATATGTTAGCATTGAGCATACGGTATTGATTATGCACTACTTTGACTTATCAAATGGTGCGGGTTTTTCGCAACTCAATAATCTTGATATATTGGGTAGTGGTGATTAATATCTAGCGGTGCTAGGATTGCTATTATGTTGAAACGTGCGCGAGGTGAGTCTCGTTTGATAATGTCCTCAAGAGGAGCTCGAACAAGGTTTTATTATTCGGAAAACTGGTCAGTTGGAGTTTTATTACTCTATGAATAATAAATAAATGTTTCTTGCTAAATCCACTCTTGGAATTAATAAGATATTAATTAATTAAGGTCATAGCAGACATTAATTAATTAATGGACATTTATATCTTAAGCGCGGGAAATAAGTAATAAATAACGGAAACCCGGATTACTTGTAATTTCGGATTTGGATGGGGAGAGTTCAATATTACTTCTGTAGTGGCTGCTCGTAATATTCCAATTATAACTTATATTAAATTGTGGGTTCAATTTAATTAGTAAAAAGTAAATTGGATGAGCCCATATCCAAAACCTTCCATAGAACCCTGTCTGGGCCCAAAAGGAACTTAATATAAATAGGAGAATAAAGGAGACAGAATTAACACAATTTTATTTCATAAAATTTTCCAAATTTTCGAAAATCTCCAGCTGTGGAGAATTTCAAATTCTTCACCTATTCTCAAAAGGATTTCTTCTGTCTTCTTTATTCGATTCCTAATATTTTGATAAGATCAGCCCACCCTGATATCTAGATACAGTTCGGGAACTAGAGAGAAGATTTGTGGTCTAGTATCGAAGATCATCACGTGGAGAAGGCGCGAGCAATCGACGATTCTTTGGAGAATCAAATCGGTAACTCTAAACCGTAGTATTCATGTTTAGGTTTTATATTTTTTAAGCATGAATTATTTGCGTTCTAGCATGCAATTATCTATTTAACATGTGAATTGATTAATCGCATAATCGGTCAAATAGATCCTTATCTGATTTATTTGTTTTGTACAAGTCTTCCGCTGTGCAAGGGGCTCCAAACCCCATCAATTGGTATCAGAGCCAATTTTTGGCTCTAATTATGTGGATTAATTTCATATTATGTGAATTGCTTGAATGCATCTAACTTTTTACATATGAGTTGGTTTTATGAAGTACGTATATCATTAGCTATACGAATCAATTGATTCTTTGACTAGTGAATTGGTATATTTGTATAAACTAATTATGTAATGATTGCGTGTAATTATTCCTTCGAATTATCACATGTTTTATTGTGTGGATTGTGTTGCCGTCAACATTCAACAATTCGTATGTGATGATGGAATCGCGAGCTGGGCAGTTTATGCCAGTTCAGCTGCGGAATTTCGGGCAGCAGCAGCTGCGACGCCGGGCAGGCGATCAGCGAGCAAAAATAGCAGCGGCGCTGTTGGACGGGCAGCAGCGGTGGTCCGGCTCGGGGGCGATGACGCAGCAGTCGTGACGAGAACGACGCAGCGGCAGCAGCGACGTTGTCACACTTGCAGCAGCGGCAGGTGCGTCCTCACGAGCAGACGGACAGCAACGTGGAGGCTAGGTGTCTTCGTGCAGCAGTGCCGGCGAGGCACGGGCTGCCGGAATTCGCGATGGCGGCGGCTGTTATTGATGGCTGTTCATGGTCGAGAATTCGGCTGGGCTTGTTGCGGTGAGAACGTCGCTGATGCAGCGACTACACCGAGGCAGAGCCAGCAGCCGTGGCAAGGACGACGCAGCAGCGCCGGAGACGGAGCAGCAGCGACAGCAGCTCCGGAGGAGCGACGTCGACGCAGCAGCGTCGGAGACGTCAGGCTCGGCGAGCTCGCGAGACGAGTGGGAGCCCAGAGCGGCTGCGGTTCAGTGGGAGTACGACGACGCAAGATTAATTTCGGAAATAATTCAAGATTAATTTGGAAATAAGATTTGAATATATCTTTTGTGGATTTTATATATTATATAAGATTTGATTTTGTATCAAATCATGGATTAATTATAGATTTTATCCTTATTTTATGGATTTGTAGGGATTTAATTCCTAGACGAAAATCCTAGTTAAATTTGGATAATGACAATCTAATATTTATCTATATCCTATGGATTAATGTGGATTTATCCCTAGACAAATCCTAGTTGGATTTAGATAATGATAATATTATTTTATTCTTATCCTATGAGTTTATATGAATTTATTCATAGATAAATTCTAGATGGATTTGGATAGTGATAATATAATATTTTATTCTTATCTTATAGATTTATATGGATTTGTTCCTAGATAAATCTTAGATAGATTTGAATAATTCTAATATAATATTATCTTATTCTATGGATTTATATGGATTTATTCCAAGATAAATCCTAGATGAATTAGGATAAATATTTATATTAATTTATTTTATCCTAGGGATTTGAATAGATTTAATTCTATTAAGACAAATCTTAGATGGATTAAAATAAGTATTAATCCAAGTTATCCTTATCTTTTGGATTTATATCCTAGATAGATTAGGATAAAGATGATATATAAGAAATCCTTATTTAATTGGATTTAGATAAATTTATTTATCTAAGAAATCCTAAGTAATATTTGATATATTCTAGATGTCTATTCTAAATAGAATTAAGATTTGTATAAATCTTGGTTGATTGGATTTTATTTATGTTAAGGATTATGATGGAAATGTTTCTATCTAGTAATATCCTAATACGATTTAAATAATGATAATCCTAGATCAACGTTATCTTGAATTGTAGGATTTGATTTTATCGAAATAAAATCTTGAATAATCCTAAATGGATTTAGATAGTTAACTCTATCTTGATAAATCCTAAATAAATTTGGATAATTATTATCCAATATAAAACTTAATTATTTAATTGATTCTCCCTTGACTAGATTAAATAATTGTCGTTAATTATCATGTGTGTTTAAATGCCATGCATTAAATGGATTTATCTGTTTATTTGGTGTTTATCTATTTTAAGTGGATTATCTGCTTTATCTGCTTATGTGATAATTATGCAAAAACCATACAAAATATCTAAGTGATGATTACAACAAGTGCGTTGTATACGGTCTCCATCGGTTGGACTGCCAAATTTTGTGAAGCTGATTTTCTAATATTATCGCCACCTACAGAGTAGGGACAATAATCCTACGAAAACAGCAAGTTCATAAGGGCGGACTTCTCACATAATAAATAGAATGAACTAGAAAGTGGTTCCCAATATTATTGCCACCTGCAGAGTGGGGACAATAATCCTAAGGAACTGCGAGTTTCAGGGTTCAATCAGAATTTATGAGATAGCTTGGTTTTGTTGTCAGCACATGAACATTGTTATGGGAGTGTGTTGTAGAAATAAAATTCTGTAATGCTAAATCTGATGGTCGTGCTTAGGCAGCATTAGGCGTATCAACCTCCAGAGGAGGAAGCAATTGATGCGTCGGTGTTGTGACCAGTAAAATTGTCAAAATTTTAATGCGTATTAACCTCCAGAGGAGGATACAATTTATTAATTTTGCAGTTGTAAGATACATAATTGTTTTGTGGTTATTTGTGATTATGTATTGAGCATGAGTATGTGATAATAAGTTTATTTGCCAAATCTTCATTATGTCATTTAATATTTGTCTGCGATCCTTAAAGAAAGAAAACTCGAATGCCTAAATTATGTAGACCGGAAACGAAAATGGATAAGATTCTCATCGCTGAAAGCTTGGAGTTTATACTCAATGATTCATGTCCTCCATTTCCTCGACATAATTCCACGAAGAATGTTCGAGAATGCATTATGCATGTACTTGACAAGCTCTTTGAGGAATAAGGTCAAGCTATTTTCCTTTAAGTAGCTCGACAAGTCTTGGTTAATGACGATGAAAGATGGATATCAATAGAATCTGTCAAGATGATTCGATTGGAATATCCTAGAGTGACAGAATGTTTTGAGGATCTTTTGATCACTCAAATAGTTTCTGACACAAGTCATCGCCTAAAGTAACAAGAAATGACTATAAGAAGGTTTAACTGAAAAGTAGAAAATCTTCAGAATAATAGTCGTTGTGTTACTATTAGAGGAAAGTAACATGATAGATGACGAATTCATAAAGGCTGCATTTTTCTTAAGTCCTAGTTCATTTGAACAAAAGACTAGATATGGAAATGGGAGAGCCTGGATTGTCATCGAAGTTTGTTTAAAGCGAGAAAAGATGCTTTGTGAGTTGGATTGACCTATTTTATAGAAGGACAATGACTTACATGACAATGCAACTTCTAAGTAAGAGATCTTGATCCAGTTAGGTTTTTGTTGCAGTGGGAGCTATTAATGCTCAACTATTGTTTTATGGTTGATGCTTAAGGCATCATAGTATTAAAATAATATAAGTGCGACAAGGTTGAGTATTCAACAACACATCAACTTCTTAATCATTGAATGATAAAGTATTTATGGCTCTTAGCCTTAAGGCCAAGAAAATACTTAGAAATTGTTCGAACTGATCTAGACTATCAAGATTTTAACATTTCGTTAAATAGCTTGAGAGTTGAGAAAGTCTATTTGATGCACTATGAGTTAGAATCATTTGATTTTTCAAGAGATTCAGAATACTTATAGAAGTGCAACATAGAAAGACTAGCAAGTCTCAATGGTTTACACCATAAGGAGACGAGCAAAGGGTTATGATCAGTAGTGGGAGTCTAATCTCCATTAACGAATCCAAGCATTCATCTAATGAATGTGATAGTTATGTAAGAAGGAATCAAAGTCTTTCTAAGACAAGTTTGATTAAGAGATGAGTTGTACTCATTAAAATCTTATCATTGATGGGATAAACATTAAAGAAACTACCAACATCAGTACCTTCTACAAAACACGAGTTGTGGACTAGAGCGTCTCTAGTCTAGCACATCTCAAGGTGTAATGTTGTTCCAACACATGTTGGAAAAGTGTCCAAGAAATTGGAGTTGAGTACTGAGGCATGTTTTAAGGTTTTTCCCAAATGATGTAAGGTTATAAGTTCTGTAATCTTCAAAGATATAATTCTTGTATGAAGATCAAGAGATGAACTACAAGCCTAACAGCGTGATAACTCTCAAAATAAAGAGAGAGATATCGGATTTTCCACATTACCAAGAAGTCATACCATTAGAAACTTTTGCACTAATAAAATCAACTTCAGTACCTAAGATTGTAAGAACCATATCGTAGTGGGAGCGTTCCACTGGAACACAACAAGTTCTTGGGTCTAAGAGTGTCGTAAGACTCGGTCTTAGATTAACTTGAACATAATCCCTTTAACTACAATGTAGTATTGGTTAATTTGGATAATCATCTTTGAAAAGGTGATAGATTCCATATTACAATCTAAGATAGACAACATGTTTTACAAGACTTGCAATACTACCTACAGGCTGTGTCAGTCAGTGGGAGCAAGTATATTTGCAAGTGTAAATATGGATCTCAAAAGGCTAGACAATGACAATGGGTTATGCCCAAAGAGAATTATCTTCTCGCTATCGTTGTGCCAGGATTTATTCGATCCTATTGTCTATTAGAACTTACATAAATTAGAATGTATGTATTATGATTGTCAAGACAGCCTTCTATAAATAGAAGTCTTGAGGAAATCATCTACTAGAACATTCTAATGGATATGTAATTAAGGGCAAGAAACGCATGATTGGAAGCTTATATAGACCTTCGTGGTCTTAGGCAAGCATCTAAATCAGAGTATATGTGTTTTATCAAAATTGTCAAATATTTGGTATTTGACTTGTGTCCTTAACAGTGCTATAAGCACAAGGAAGTTGAAAGTGCATTACATATGGTATTATTGGTACTCTACGATGATGAAATCTACAAAAAGTTGCAAACAACTAAGATTGACATCTAGCGTAGGAAACTGGTTGTCTACCCAGTTTAAGATAAATGATTTAAGAGAAACTAATTACATTCTTAGCATCTAAGTCCTTTTAAGATTGCTAGAAAGAATGTTGAGATTCTCTTAGGAATCCTATATCTACACATTGCTTGGAACATTTAAGCATTAGAAATTCCATGAAAAGGTTTATACCTCTCAAGATGGAATTGTCTTGTCTCTAGTCAAGTGTCGTTTGACGCTTAGTGAGATCAAGAATTATGAGACTAGTTTCGGAGATAGTTGTCTCATATATGCTATAATGTGTACTAAGTTTGATATTAGTTGTGCTTATGCATAGCAATAAGGCTAATTTCATGCATCGGTAATGTGCGAAAAATGTTATAATTTGCTGGGTCTAACACGTTTCCTAAGCCAGGTGTGTGAAGAAAATCGCTAGATCAAGGAAGTAATGAAGGAGATGGTCTAGCGAGAGAAAGGAACGAAATGAGCAGGATTTACAAGGAAAATTGGCGTGACAGAGGAGTCTACAGCTGAGGGCAACAAAGTCATTATCTATACCTCGCTGGGCCCACCCGAACGCCTATATATAGAGAAGAGCATGCAACGAAAGGATAGATAGTTTTTCACTCTTCTTAGCTCACACACTTTACACACACACTTGGGAATGGATCTGGGGTAATCGTGATCGGGAGGGTACTTTCTAGAAGATTTCGTGTTTGGCAACACCGTCCTAGTGAGGGCGAAGATACAATTACCTTTAATTTCAGTTGTTTTTGCTAGTTTTCACCGTCGAACTTCACTTTTGGGAGTCGACCTTGATGTTGATGATGTTTAATTGTTTTATCGTTCGTGGATTTGCGTTTAGCTGTTTAATTTCAAGTCATTTTGCATAGATCTCTCTGTTGTTAGTTTATTCCTTCAATTGCTATGTCGATCTCTGTTTATTTTGATGTTGAGGTGTTTGATGTGGAATTTGGTGACAGATCTGTGGTTGTTTGAGTATTCGGAGTTCTTACTTTTAAAATCTGACGTGATGGAGAGTTTCTTCTGTTTGGAGTTCATGTCGGACGCTTGGATCCGGAGTGGATTTAGCGTCTGAGGTTGGATTTGGCGTGTGGAAAGACAGTAGTTCGATAGATTTGTTTTATTTCTTCTTGGTTTCTATTTCACTTCGTCTAGGGTATGCAGATCTGCTAAGTTCTTCGTTTATTATGCATAAATTTGATTTCAAGTCAGTAGCTCTGTTTTTGTTTTGCTCATGCTGTTTTTCTTAAGAAGTTTTACGCAAATTTGGTTGTAGAAGACGATGTCACTGTCAGTTAGTACGAGAGTTAGTTATTCTGCCAACTTTTCAGTCGTACCTTGCTTTTTTTTTAGACATGGTCCCCACCGTAGATTTATTTCCTAGGTCTAGCTGTTAGTTTAAGAATTTTTAAAGGTTCCCAAGTCAAGTTAATTTTGATTTTCCTCAACCCAAGAAAATGCGTGGCAGCAGCCAACACCAAAAACACTCCCAAATCCTTGAACATGAGTATTACGCATCCTTCTCTGTGGGATCGATCCCTACTTCCCTATACTAGGTTTAGTAAAGTGGTTGAGGGTTTTTGAAAGAAAAAGTGCTCTGTGTGTCCGACGACCGGGATTCCTCGCGACCCACGAGTTCCTAGACCGAGTGATCTGGTGGACTTGCTGGATCTAGGGAACCTGCTATTTTCTTATTTGAACAGCCATAGCACAAAATAAACCTTTCAAGTGGCGCCGTTGCCGGGGAATGGATGGCGTTTGTTGTTATTTCATTTAAGGATTTGGTGTAAATATTTTAATTTATGTTATTTTCTTTCTCCCTGACAGTTTATGAAAGCGGGCTTCCAATTTGGAAGTTGGGCAAGCTCATCTGGATCAGGGAGCGGCCAATACAAGTGGCGAGTCAAGGAATCTACATCTACCATCACCACCAGATCAGGATTGAGGACGGAAGATCCATTTCCGTTCGAGTCAGAGAGTGAAAAGGAGTGGAATTCATCGACAGAGGAGAACCCAGGGACATCAACCGAACCAGAGCATTCCGAGACCGAGGAGGAGAAGGACCCAGATATGGCTCATCTACTAGACCCCGATCCGGAAATAGGGTCGCTCACCGCACATCTTGATGGTGAACCCGCTCATGCTATAGTCTCGAACCCACGACGGAGGTCGATCGACATCAAGACGAATGTACTTGGAGTTCTACCTACTTTCTCTGGGCGTAGGAACGAATGCCCCTATGAATTTTTGAACGAGTTCAGCAAACTATGCAGCATTCAGAAGCGACCCAACGAGGCAACAGAAGAGGACTACCGTCTTCGAGCAATTCCATTTGCTCTCAAAGGGGAGGCGAACACTTGGCTGCTGAGGCTTCCACCGGACTCGATCAACACGTGGAAAGATTTTAAACTGGAATTTCTGGATTACTTTTTTCCATCCAACAAGACGAATGCCTTGAAGAAGGAGATTCAGGAGTGCAAACAAGAATATGATGAGTCTCTGAGTTCTTATTGGTCCCGATTCAAAGGATTGCTGGATGCTTGTCCTAATCATCGGATGATCGAGGCGGAAACTTACTATTTGTTCTATGAAGGTGCAAACCCTGAATCGAAGGACTTGATGAACTCCTCGAGCGGGGGAAATTTTACCAAGAATAAGGCAAGCGAAGCTCGGGAAACCTTGGGGAGGCTGATCGAGGCAAAGAAGGCCTATGATAACCCGCGAAGCATATTGAGGAGAGGATCAGCTAATGCAGTGATGGATCAAGAAGACAAGAAGGTGGAAGATAGGATCGATAAACTGGAAAAGGCCTTGCTGAATGCAATCGAGAAATACAATCCGCATGCTCCAGTGGAAATTGAGAAATCCCCTGGTCAAGAGGAAAGGCAACTGCAACCATACTACAGTCAGCCCTGCGAAGGGGAGTGCCAAGCTCAAGCAAATTCGATGGGAAGTTGGAATCCCGATGGAAGTTGGAATCAAGGAAGACAGAGGGACGCTCCATGGAGGACTCACCCAAACTTTAGATGGACTGACCATGATCAAAGCCAGCCACCTCCTTTGCAGCTCACGAATTTTGCACACCCTCCGGAGAGGCAGTCCAACTGGTCAGGGAAAGGTCAAGAAGGACAATTACAGCTGGGGTATAGGAATCAGGACCAAGCTAATTGGGGAAACAAAAATCAGAACAACCCAGGAAGCTCCTATGTGCCACCTCATCAGAGAAACAATCAAGGAAACTACCAGAACTCCCAACCGAATCATCAAGGGAATCAAGGGTCGGGTGGCCAGTACAATAACCATCAGGGAAATCAAGGGTCGAATAACCAATACAACAATCATCAAGGCAACTATCGACAGAACCAAGGTCAAGGACAAAATTCTGGTCAATTTCACTTCAGACCACAGCGGAGTTTGGATGACATGGTCCATGATCTGGTAAATTCACAGCAGTTCATGCAAGGTAACCTACACTCCAACAATGACATGGTGCACAAGTTACAAGATGCTCAGTCTGAACATAAAGCCGCCATGGACATGATGGCAAAACAACTTTCCCAGATCGCAGTTTCCTTGAATGAGATGCGAGGGAATGAAGGCAAACTTCCTGCTACCGTCAAACCGCCAGACCGAGCAAACATTAGTCAAATCACCTTGAGATCTGGGCGGGGTTATGAAGGGCCGACGTTGGAAACTGATGAGGAAGTGCCTATGCAAGCTAAAGAAGGGAAACAGAGTCAGAAACAGCAAGAGGAAGGCGCTGGACCGAGGGAGATCATTGTTCAGAGAGACCTCCAGAAGGAAGATTTAGGGGGATCTCTACCTCGATCAAGGGACCCGTTCTTCCTAGACCCCGAACCTGAGGAAGTAAGTAAGGAAGGAAACAAGGGAGCTGATGAAACCCAGGCTGGGACTTCCACAAATGCAGTAAAGCGAGCAAAACCATTTCCATATCGAGGGGAGGCGAAGAAGAAAAAGGATGATACAGAGGATCTCATGGAGATTTTCAGCAAGTTGGAAATCAACTTGCCATTCTTGCAAGCCTTGAAAATGCCCGCCTTCAGTAAGTTCATCAAGGAGTTTATTGCAGGGAAAACCAAGCTAGATGGGAAGATTGTGATTGGAGAAACTGTGTCTGCTGTGATACAGAAAAGAAGGATGCCCTCGAAATGCACCGACCCAGGTATGTTCACATTACCCATCTCTTTAGGGGATATCAAAGTTGAGCATGCCATGTGTGATCTAGGGGCGTCAATAAATGTTTTGCCACTTTCGATCTATAAGAAGTTAACTGGGGTAAGAATGGTTGCTACCAAGGTAGTGATCCAGCTAGCAGATAGAACTTGCATTTGCCCTGAAGGAGTGTTGGAAAATATTATAGTCAAAGTGCATGAATTTCTATATCCTGCTGATTTTTACGTGATCAAGATGAATGATAATGAGTCTGCTGAGTCTAGTGGGGTACTTTTAGGGAGGCCATTTTTGCGTACGGCTAAGACCATTATCGATGTGTTTGATGGAACAATTTGCTTGGACTATAATGGGGAAAAATATACCTTTAGCATAGATGAGGGGATGAAAAGGCCTTTAGATGTTGAGAATCTCTACGCTATTGATGTTATTAACCCTTTAGTCCAAGAATATCTTGAGACAGAATTGATACAGGAACAAATCGACAACTCGGAGTTGAGCCATTCGATTGACAAAGAAGTTGTGGGATGGTGTGCAGCAGTGAACACAGAAGAATTGACAGATGAAGAGCTCACAGAGGCCATTATGGAATTCTGCAGAAGCCCGGAATCAAACAACTAAATGCAAGCAAATCACGGAGAGAAAAGTATAGAGATAAGGGAATTCCAGGGATGTGCTTTCACTTTTATGGTTATACAAATTCCAAACTACAATACCCTAGCACAGTTAATACTTTGAAAGGACGAGTCACCTAGCTTATGCTCATGCGATACAAACGTTGATTACTAACATTAGGGTTGTCAATCCTAACACGTAACTCCAAAAAGCTCCTAAGACCCTTGAAAAGTCCTCACTCTCAATTAACAGTGCCGTTTTAAAGGAAGCTAACTGTAGTGTCTACTAAGTGGATCTAACTCGCTAGAACTCTGTCACAGTTATGAAGCAAGTTGTATTGAATCATACATAATTGTGTCACTCAATTATGAAGCATCATGATTAACTTAGGGAAGAAACAAAGTAAAAACAAAACGGATATTAAATAGAAAACGGAATTGTATAACCAAAGTTGCTACTAACACATCCCTAGAATCCTATGAGTTTAGTTACACATGACTGAATAAACTAAAAACATAGATTGAAGGGAAAGCAATTTGAACATAAAACTAAAGCAAATAAAACCCGTAGGTTGAATCCTTGTCGTTCTTGATGTTCTTGAAATCCTTCTCCAACTCCTTGCACAATTGAAGTACTCTAGCTTTTGATCTCTATGAATGTTGCAAGTAGTCACTCTCTTTCTCTATGAATGTGTTCTTGTTGTGTGAAACTCTCTTTTTGATGAAGCTTGAGGTCCTATTTATAGGGGAAGATTATTCCTCATCATAGAAGGAAAAGATCTTCAAAATTTGGTAAATCTTGGAGCAAATCTAGGGCTGGTCGGATTCGCCGCCTTTCTCCGGCGGGCCGCCGCACCTTGGCCGGCGGTCGCCGCGTTGGAGTCCAGAGACTCTGACCCTTCGGTGGCGGACCGCCACATGTCCTCCGGCGGTCGCCGGGCGAGACTCTTCTCCTAGCGTAAATTTCCGAGGCGGGCCGCCACATAGCTCTGACCGCCGGGCGCCGGCGGTCGCCGTACAACTTCGCGGCGGTCGCCGGTCGCCGTCTGACTCCAGATTTCCAGACTATGCGTTTTTACTCCCCTTTTCGGCTCAAATATGCACATTTCTCACAAAACACGTCAAAATACCAAAATGTATAGAATATGCAAATAATGGACATGTAGAGTGATTTTGATAACAAAAACGGACCAAATAATGGCCTTAAAACAGTGCAAAATCCGGGCGTATCACTATGATATTAATATCAATATTGTTTATTCAATCAAACGCCACTTTGACTTATCAATATGTGAGAGTTTGTACGTAACTCAAGTTCATGATATCTTGGGTGGTAATAATTGAATAACATGAAGGTATTGGAATATTATTTCATAGAATTCGCGTGCCCAGTGTGGTATGATTAAATCCCTAAGGGGTGATCCCCAAGAGGTGTTTGAAAAAGGAATTTATTATTCAGAAAACTGCGCAGTTGGAATTTATTCCACGAATAATAAATAAAGTTTCAAACTAGAAATACTCTTTGGAGAATTAATTTAATTCTAGTCACATAGCAGACAAAAGAATTAAATTGACGGATCAAGATAATCTTAAACGCGGGAAATATTATAAAATAAAATGGACCCAAGTTATTTGTAATTTGGTGATTTAAGTGGGAGTGCAATATTATTCTTAAGTGGGAGCATTTTAAATTGAGACTTAGCTAATCTTTTATGATATACACCTAGACATTAATTTTAGGATGAGGATGGCTTAAGTCCTTCCTTGACGGATTAACTGTCTTCTCCAATATCGCCTTGATCTCGCGATTAGAAATCTCCGCTTGGCCATTAGACTGAGGGTGGTACGGGGTCGACACTCTATGGTGAACACCATATTTCTTCATCAAAGCCTCGATGGTGCGATTACAGAAATGTGTTCCTTGATCTGAGACGATGGCTATAGGGACTCCATATCTGTTGAAAATATTGGCCTTCAGAAATTTTGCCACCTCCTTTGATTCACATGTTGTTGTGGCCTTAGCTTCTATCCACTTAGACACATAGTCTACTGCAACCAATATATAAGTGTTCCCACAGGATGATGGAAATGGTCCCATGAAATCCATCCCCCATACGTCGAAAATTTCGCACACAATCACCGGGACCTGAGGCATCTCGTCCCTCCTTGAAATTCCCCCTGTCTGTTGGCATCTCTCGCAACACTGACAAAATTCAAAGGCATCTTTATTGAGTGTCGGCCAGTAAAAACCGTTATCCAGAACTTTCCTTGTTGTCTTCCTTGGTCCAAAGTGACCTCCACATGCCAAAGTGTGGCAATGAATTAACACATCTCTTTGTTCCCATTCGGGAATGCAGCGCCTAATCACTTGATCTGAACACATCTTCCACAGGTAAGGATCGTCCCAAAAGTAATATTTGGCCTCGCTTTTAATTTTCATCTTCTGGGCCCGGGAAACTTCGTCTGAACTTGGCACCTCTCCCGTGACCAAGTAGTTGGCTAAGTCAGCAAACCACGGTTCTGCGTTAAGTGTGCGCTTCCCTTTATCGGATTCTCCTAGACCGGTTAAAGCCAAAACTGCTTCCCAGCTAATTGGTCTAGGAAATTTCTCCAGAAAATACAAATGCTCTTCAGGGAAAGCATCGGGTATGGCCTCTTCTGTTTCCCCTTGATATATTCTGCTCAAGTGATCGGCTACTCTATTCTCCGTTCCTCTTTTGTCTCTCACTTCCCAATCAAACTCCTGCAAGAGCAACACCCAACGGATTAACCTCGGCTTAGACTCTTTCTTAGCCAGTAAGTACTTTATTGCTGCGTGATCCGTGAAGACTATAACCCTCGACCCAAGAAGGTAGGGTCGGAATTTTTCAAACGAGTATACGACAACCAACATTTCCTTCTCCGTGGTGTCATAATTCTTCTGAGCCTGATTCAGAGTCTTAGAAGCATAGAAGATCACATAACTTTTTCCGTCAATCTTCTGTCCTAGGACAGCTCCCACAGCAAAATCACTCGCGTCGCACATTATCTCAAAAGGGTGATTCCAGTCTGGCGCCCTGATAATTGGTGCTGACACGAGTCTGTCCTTGAGCAACTGAAATGCCTTCTTGCATCCTTCGTCAAAGACGAATTCCACATCATTGTGCAACAAATGAGTGAGTGGTTGCGCGATTTTCGCGAAATCCTTGATAAACCTCCTATAAAAACCTGCGTGACCTAGGAAGCCTCTAACCTCTTTTTGGTTCGTGGGGTATGGTAACTTTGATATCACATCTACCTTTGCTTTGTCTACTTGTATTCCTCTCTCAGAAACCACGTGACCCAGGACAATGCCTTCCGTCACCATGAAGTGGCATTTTTCGAAATTCAACACTAAATGCTTCTCTTGGCATCTCTTCAACACTAGATCAAGGCTGGCCAAACAAGTATCGAATGAGTTTCCGTATACGGTAAAATCGTCCATGAATATCTCAATGCATACTTCCAGCAGATCCGAAAAAATGCTCATCATACACCGCTGGAACGTTCCTGGTGCATTACACAATCCAAACGGCATTCTTCGGTATGCATATGTACCAAAGGGGCACGTGAATGTGGTTTTCCCTTGGTCCTCTGGGTTAACGTAGATCTGGAAATAGCCACTGTATCCATCAAGGAAACAAAAATACTGTTTGCCAGCCAATCTTTCTAACATCTGATCAATGAAAGGTAGAGGAAAATGATCCTTTTTTGTGGCCTCGTTCAACTTCCTGTAGTCGATGCACATCCTCCACCCCGTCACCAGCCTAGTGGGCACCAACTCATTCTTTTCATTCGTGACCACCTGTATTCCAGACTTTTTAGGCACCATATGGACAGGACTGACCCACTCGCTGTCCGGAATGGAGTAGATGATCCCTAGAGCAAGCAATTTTAACACCTCCTTCAGAACTTCCTCTCGCATGTTCGGATTCAGTTTCCGTTGTGCATCTCGATGAGCCTTTGCACCTTCTTCTAGACGGATGTGGTGCATACAAAGATCAGGGCTGATTCCTACTAAATCTGAGAGAGTCCACCCTATTGCTTTCTTGTTTCGTCTGATGACTTCCAACAATTCCTTCTCCTGCTCCTTGGTCAGGTCACTATTGACTATTACTGGGAATGCCTCATTCTCTTCCAAGTAAGCATACTTGAGGCCTGGTGGGAGTGTCTTCAGTTCCTTCTTTGTTTCATTCGTCTCCTGGGGCAAGGGATTCTTTTCTGCAATATCTGGTAATTCCTTTCTCCCAGGCCCAGGAGAATTCTCCAGACTAGCCACGTGAGCCGATCCCTTAGATTTAGCTGACTCGGGATTTCTGCAAAACTCCATGATGGCCTCTGTGAGTTCCTCATCTGTCAACTCCGTTGTGTTCATTGCTGCACACCACCCTACAACTTCTCTGTCAATTAAGTGGCTCAACTCCGAGTTGTCAATTTGTTCCTGTATCAATTCCGTCTCAAGATATTCTTGGACCAGGGGGTTAATAACATCAATAGCATACAGATTCTCAACATCTAGTGGCCTCTTCATTCCCTCATCTATGCTAAATGTGTATTTTTCCCCATTATAATCTAAACAAATTGTTCCATCGAAGACATCGATAATGGTCTTAGCAGTACGCAAGAATGGTCTCCCTAAAAGCACGCCACTAGACTCAGCAGACTCATTATCATTCATCTTGATCACATAAAAATCAGCAGGATATAGAAAATCATGCACTTTGACTATGACATTTTCCAACACACCTTCAGGACAAATGCAAGTTCTATCCGCTAACTGGATTACTACCTTGGTAGCAACCATCCTTACTCCTGTCAATTTCTTATAGATCGAAAGCGGTAAAACATTGATAGACGCCCCTAGATCACACATAGCATGCTCGACCTTGATGTCCCCTAGAGAGATGGGTAATGTGAACATACCTGGGTCTGTGCATTTCGAGGGCATCCTTCTCTTTTGTATCACAGCAGACACATTTTCCCCGATCACAATCTTCCCATCTGGTTTGGTCTTCCCTGCAATGAATTCCTTGATGAACTTACTAAAAGCAGGCATTTTTAGGGCTTGCAAGAATGGCAGGTTGATTTCCAGCTTGCTAAAAATCTCCATGAGATCCTCTGTATCATCCTTCTTTTTCTTTGCTTCCCCCCGGTATGGAAATGGTTTTGCTCGCTTTCACTGCATTTGTGGAACTCCCAGCCTGGGTTTCACCAACTTCCCTGCTTCCTTCCTTGCTCACTACCTCAGGTTCTGGATCTAGGAAAAATGGGTCACTTGGTCGAGGCAGAGATCCCCCTAAATCTCCCTTCTGGAGGTCATCCTGAACAAGGACTTCTCTGGGTCTAGGGCTATCCCCTTGAAACACTTGACTTTCTTTCCCTTTACTAGGCTGTATGGGTACCTCCTCGTCAATTTCCAGGGTCGGTCCTTCATAGCCTCGCCCGGACCTCAAGGTGATTTGACTAATGTTCGCTCGGTCCGGTGGTTTGACTGTGGCAGGAAGTTTCCCTTCATTTCCCCTCATCTCATTCAAAGAAACTGCAATCTGGGACAGTTGCTTCGCCATCATATCCATGGCGGCTTTATGTTCCGTCTGGGCGTCTTGCAACTTGTGCACCACGTCGTTATTGGAATGCAAGTTGTTCTGCATGAACTGCTGTGAATTCACTAGGTCGTGGACCATGTCATCCAAACTCCTTTGTGGCCTGGAGTTGAATTGATTAAAATTCGATCCTTGACCTTGGTTCTGCCCCTGGTTCTGACGATAGTTCCCTTGATTCCCTTGATGGTTGTTGTACTGATTGCTAGACCCTTGATTCCCTTGATGATTCGGTTGGGAATTCTGATAGTTCCCCTGGTTATTTCTCTGGTGAGGTGGCACATAAGAGCTCCCTGGGTTGTTCTGATTCCTATTTCCCCAATTAGTATGGTCTTGATTCCTGTACCCCAGTTGCAATTGCCCCTCTTGACTTTTTCCCTGACCAGTTGGACTGCCTCTCCGGAGGGTGTGCATAATTCGTGAGCTGCAGTGGGGGTGGCTGACCTTGATCATGGTCAGTCCATCTAAAATTGGGGTGAGTCCTCCATGGGGCATCCCTCTGTCTTCCTTGGTTCCAACTTCCATCCGGATTCCAGCTCCCCATCGAATTTGCTTGAGCTTGGCATTCCCCTTCACAGGGCTGACTGTAATAAGGCTGAAGTTGCCTTTCCTCTTGACCAGGGGGTTTCTCATTTTCTGCTGGAGCATGAGGGTTGTATTTCTCAATTGCATTCAGCAGTGCTTTCTCCAATTTATCTATCCTGTCTTCCACCTTCTTGTCATCTTGTTCCGTCACTGCTGGCTGACCCCCTCCTCAATATGCTTCGCGGGTTATCATAGGCCTTCTTCGCCTCAATCAGCCTTCCCAAAGTCTCTCTGGCTTCACTTGCTTTATTCTTGGTAAAATTTCCCCCGCTCGAGGAATTCATCAAGTCCTTTGACTCAGGGTTTGCTCCTTCATAAAACAGATAGTAAGTCTCCGCTTCAATCATCTTGTGGTTCGGGCAAGCATCCAACAGTCCCTTGAACCGGGATCAATAAGAACTCAGAGACTCATCATATTCCTGCTTGCACTCCCCGAATCTCCTTCTTCAAGGCATTCGTCTTGTTGGAAGGGAAAAAATAATCCAAGAATTCCAGCTTGAAATCTTTCCATGTGTTAATCGAGTCTGGTGGAAGCCTCAGTATCCAAGTATTAGCCTCCCC
>NW_025952597.1:0-3000 GCF_023119035.1 Salvia hispanica | reverse complement strand
AACTACATCAGAAAGAACAATTGTAACAATAATATGTAAACTGCAACATTGCTGTGGTAACACAGCAATATTCATTGAATAAGACTGCAATATAGTATTGTAAAAATTTGGAATTAAAAAAGATTGAAGTTGGACTATTTACTGAAATGAAAGACAACTTGGAAACAATAGTATAAAATTAATAGTAATGAAGGAATAGAAAGAAGAAAATAGTGTGTCTGCAATCGTTTCATTAGACTGCAATATATCTACCCTAATACTGCAATATCTTCTGTATAAGACTGCAACCTGATAATGTAAAAATGAACTAACAATTTTATTTTCCCTTTTGTCGACCACAGTTCCTAGAGTCATGGTGACCAAATTCGCCACATTTTTTACACTGACGCAATGGTTTGCTGTTCAACTTTATAGCCTTTTCCTTCGCGGACACCAAACGGCTTTTGGAATCACTTTTCGAACCTTTGGTGGACACAACTGATGGTGGTTGTACTCTAACCACAGCTGGCTTTTCAGCAAAATAGAAATCTTTAACTGGCTTATCCTTGTCTCCTGAAGATGGTTCATGGATTCTTGTCATAAGACTCTTCCCAAGCTCATCAATTCCAACTGAAAACAAATCAATGATGGCACTATCAGCATCAAATTTTTTCATGTAACTGAAAAATATGTCAGCAACTTTATTCTTTGACTGTTGGTTTGGATCTGATAAAAGTTCAGGATCTGTCAAACATCGAGCTGGTCCACGAATAGCATCAGCTAAGGCAGTCTTCAACCACCTCACATGGAAGTACTTATCAGGTATAACCTTCAAAAACCTGTTCTTGAAAACCAAAAATATATGACTACAAAGAATTCTCTCTCTCCCAAACAATTTGCAAGAACAGGAATACGAATCCTCACTGATCGTGTAGGTAACAACCCAAGATTTACTATACTTGTCCTTTATTGTGGAGATCTCTAACACATCATCTTTCAACAAACCATCAGTGCTACAATGGTGCAATGCGTCCACTATCTCACGTTGCACTCTCTTGAACATGTGATCAGTGTACTTTGTTGCAGCATGCTTTTCTAATACCAACTGACTGGAGAACGGTGGTATAATAGTTGAATCCATATAATCTAACTTCGAGCTAGAATTTCTCTGTGCAGCCAAGGCATGATCAAAATTCATGATGAACTCAACTAGATTGGAGCGAGGTCTGGTGAATGTTTTATAAAAGCTATTCTCAGACTCGGAAACAGACGTCGTCCTAATAAGAGACCCCATGGGAAAGTCTCTAAAATAGGCAGGGACCCACATCTCTCTATCGTCAAACATTGTTACAAACCACTCGACATGAAGAAGCTCATAACGCTCCATTATCCCCATCCATGAATCTTCAAACTCTTCCGGCTCTAGTACCTCAGACCACACACAAGCACTAATCTCTTTTTTCAACTCTTCATTTTCTAGACATCTCCTTGGAATTTTGTCGGTAAGTTTAAGCATAATGTGCCACATGCACCATCTATGCTTTGTATCCACCAAAACATCACGAATAGCTGCTCTCATACCTCTATCTTGGTCGGTAACAATCATCTTAGGAGCTTGACCCATGGATTCCAAAAAGTGCTTGAAGAGCCAAGAATAAGATTTTGTGGTCTCATTGGATAAGAGTGCAGCTCCAAATGTGACTGGCTTTCCATGGTTGTCCTTGCCCGTGAAGGGTGAAAATATCATGCAATACCTGTTTCATACATGTAAATGGTAGACTGCAATATTAGAGTCCAAAAACTGCAATATAATACACAATAGACTGCAAATATTAGAGTCCTAATCTACAATGTTATCCAAACAGAAACCTAACACATGGAATGCAGAATTTATATATAAACGAACAAGGCATTACCTATTGGTATTGTATGTGGAGTCGAAGGAGACAACATCACCATACAGTTGATAATTCCGCTTAGATATTGCATCGCACCAGAAAAGCGCTTTCAACTCTTTTGAACTCCCAAGCTGATAGTGATATGTGAAATCAGGACATGCCTTCTTTTTCCTCGCCATTTCATCTAACAACATTTGTGCATCAGAACCTTCGACATAAGTTTTCAGACCTTGAACATAATTCCTAAGTTCTGCCACGGTGATTCCAACAGTGCTACGTTTGGTTATAAAACCCTCTCTGTGCATGCATCTCATCCATTTCAATCCCCACCTTCAATCCCTCTCTGTAACAAACAAGATATTGCCACACGTAACAACATCTCTAGTAGATTTGATTCCACGTTTACGCACATCGAAACCAGCTTTCACGACCATAAGCCTTCATAAAAGGTAATACCCTCATCTAATGAATGGAATTTCTTACCAACATAAGGACGGAGTTCGTCGGGGCATGCTCAGCACACATGCAACTCGATAAAAAGATAAAACATGAGGCAAATTAGTTCAGCATACAATTGAATCGCAATAAACGATAAGGTGAACAAAGTGACGCGATAGGCACATAAAACCACACAATTATCAAGCATACAAAAATCTGATTGTTAATATGACAGCAATTACTAAAACTATTAAACAGACTCAGAATGAGCAAACAGTAACAAATGAAGTACTACATAATCAGTAATATAACAAAACATAACTAGGCAATTAAAATATAACAAAACACACCAACAAATAAATAGAACAAACTACAACCATATAACAAAACAATGCATTTAGTCACGTAAAAAACAAAGAAATCACAAACAGACCTAAACAAAGCAACATTCAACCAGAAAACTTTCCCTACAATCAAAATCACAAAATACTTCAATCCGACAAAATTGGCAAACAATCCATCACTAAATATGACAATAATCCATAGTGCTATTTAAAACACATGAAAAATTGATCGAGAATCGAGGTAATGACGAAATCCACCCATTTGAAAAACATCCAGATCAAAATCGATAATTGATTCACCCATATTTGAACGAATTTATGGAATGGATTGCAGAAATAAC
>NW_025952596.1:0-3000 GCF_023119035.1 Salvia hispanica | reverse complement strand
CATGCATTTGCATTTAGCTATTTCCACTCATGTGGGGGATTGTTGGAATCTATGCCCGGTCAATGAACTTTGACCAATTATAATTTCAACGAGATATTTAATTTTGTGAAATTAAATAATATAGCTGTCGATCTACGTTCGGAGTAGATGACCGTGGTATATTTATTTTCTCAAATTCGATTCCCGGTGAGTGAGAAATAATGGATTAAAGTTGTGCAAAATTGCAAACTTAATGAGCTTATGAGAGAAGCTTAGTGGAATAATTAAGAGAGTTAATTATCCCACATTGGAAGTTACAACCTTATTAAACTAGTATTTAATAAGAAGGATTATTACATGTAATAATTATAGTGGACTAAGATGGTCTGTAAGAGCCCACATGCGCGCATTTAATAAGAAGGATTATTACATGTAATAATTATAGTGGACTAAGATGGGCTGTAAGAGCCCACACGCGCGCACACGTGCGCGCTGCCCGCCCCGCCGCGAGCCGCGAGCCTGAGCCCGAGCCCGAGCCCGAGCCCGTGCTCGTGCTCGTGCTCGTGCTCGTGCCCGTGCTCGTGCCCTTGTCCTTGTCCTTGGACTTGGACTTGGACTTGGACTTGGACTTGGACTTAGATCTTGGCAATTGGTCTTTGGGTGGTCTTTGGCCTGGTCGTGGGCTTGGTGCTTGGGCCTAGTTGCGGGCTTGGCCCAAGTCTAGTGGGTCTAGTTCTTTTAAGACCACCACCGTTTCCACGTCAGCGAGCCAAGCGGGATGACACCTCGTAAGTATGACGCGATAAAGCCAATGTGGCTGACACGTGATAGTCCACGTCGTGAACGAATCTAGAAGCTTCTAGACTCGGCCTCTCTAGCTCAAATAAGTGTAACGGCTCAGTATCGCCTGAATATTGACAGTCAGCTGTCAATCTAACAAATCATGATGGCCCAGCTTTAATGATTCTGTAGCCATTATGGCCGTTGACCCCCTGCGATGGACCGAGCTTTATAAATAGGCTAGTCATTCCATGCATTCTATACACATCAAACACTAGCAAAGCATTCTGCATCATAAGCTCTCTCTCTCTGCATTGTTCTTCTGCCGAGGAAGCTCTTCGCCCTCTCGTCCATCCAGTTTGTCGGAGCTCTGTTGATAGTGGTGCTGCTTCACCGGAGACGCAGCCGTTTTATCTTTAGGGACGAAACGCCAATCGAAAAGAGCACTCTGGGCGTATCTCGTCTTGCGGAGAAGAAGGCCTCCTACGACTCGGCAATTTCTGTTCTACGGTTTGTAGTTTCGATTTCCATTTGTATTTTTAGTTTCAGTTCTTTTATGTAACTACTGTCTTGGGTTGTATTACGCCTGATTATCTCTTGTAACTCTAAAACCAACAATATAATGGATAAAAGATATTGTATAATGTAAAGTCTAACATTAATAATGTAGTATACGAATAAAATAATGTATAAAATTTTATCTAGTGTTTAAATTAATCAATATAACTTGACCGACGAATAACCAACATAATGTATGAAATGTAAATAATAATGTATATAAATTTATGAATAATGCACATTACAGTACTACTCGCACTTTATTGTATGTAATGGGATCAATAGTGCTCTTAATAGTAACACCAGATCGTGCATTCACTTCGTCTTCCTCGTTAGACCCCTTGCTGCCCTCTCTATTGCATACGACAGAATACCAAGTAGTAACACCGTCCGACCTCCTCATTCCTTGTTTGTGTGTATCAAAACCAACAGCGCGGGTATATACATCGTAAAACGCGAAAGCAAAATCTAGTGATTGGAACTTCGGACCAACCACAGGCTTCAATTGTGGAGAACATTCTGGTATAACGAACACTACACATGAAAACAAAACAACATGCATATCAGAATTTATAGTCATTATATGCCATAAATCGTACATTACGGAAAATAATGAATGCATTATACACTGATATTCGTACATTACATAAATTGTGAAATACAACACAGCAGCGGCGCAAAATAACAAAACCCTAAACCATAACGCATGAGACTTTTCGCCTAATCAACATAATAAACCCTAGCCACCAATGCCATTTTAAACCCTATTGGATTAAATTACGCTTATGAAGTACATTCAAAACAAGAATCATATCAGAAATTATGTTCATTATATGCTATACATCGTACATTACAGATAAGAAAAAATGCATTATACACTAATATTCGAACATTAAATATATCGCAAAATACAACACAGTAATGACTCAAAATAACAAAACCCTAAACCATAATACATGAGACTTGTCGCCTAAGCAACATAATAAACCCTAGCCACCAAAGACTGCTTAACCCCAGTGGATTAAATTACACTAGAGGCGTACATTCAAACGTCAAATTCATGGAACGAATTACTATATATATATATATAGGGTTCATATTCCGCGCGGCTCCTCTCCAAGTCTCATCATATCTCTTTTTTTCTTCCAATTTGAAAACAGAATCTCACTCTCGTCCCTTTTCTTATTGTTCGGAAAAAAATCTCATTAGTTGTCGCTCAATAATAAATGTTATATAATTTTGTGTCTTTTCATGTTTTTTGGTTATACTGCTATATTCATTACCTGAAAGTTGTGTGGAAGACTGGAAGCTGTGAAACGTTTTTGTGATCTTTCATATTTTTTGGTTATTTTGCAATGTTCATTAAAACTGAATGATTAAGACGAAAATAACTGCCCGTCAAGAAGTGCAAATTCACTAACAACAAAAATAGTTTTAATTAAAATTATAACTTATAAGTTGAAATGGTAATCTTATAAATGTCTCCAAAATTCCCTTTTTATATATGCATGGATAGATTTGAGCAGATGATATTAAGCAATTATTTTGTGTTTAACGTTAAAACTTCTTATTATGTTAACTTCAAATTGAATTGTCGCCCCTATACGAGTGCATTTGTGTGGGTTCAATTGTGCATTGAGACGCTGAGGCTACGCGTAAAGACCAAAATTCCTAATTAATATA
>NW_025952595.1:0-8000 GCF_023119035.1 Salvia hispanica | reverse complement strand
TACTTTTTGAGTTGTTCAAAAGTAGTAGAGTCGGTTCTTTTTTAGCAAAAACTTTATCTTCTCTCATATCTTACTTTATAGAGATATCTTACTTTATTTCATCTTTTACTTTACTCTCTCCACTTTAATCTTTAAAGTATCAATTTCTTAAGACCGTGCCTAAAAGAATGTCTCAGCTATCTTGGGATGGACGGAAGTAGTATATCAAAGAAAAAATTGGACTATATATGAGAGCGTTAGAAAATAAATCTATTTTCATGGTATAAATGACCGGACAACATATGTTAGGGCTGGCAATTTTTGACACGACACGATAATCCGACACGAATCCGCACGAAATTATTGGGTTTGGATCAAGTCTTATTGGATGCGGGTCATTATTGGGTCGACCCACTAAGAACACGAAAAAATCGGGTCGGATGCGGGTTGGATGCGGGTCGGGTCGGGTAACCCGTTAAAAATTAATATTATTATTTTTATTTTGAGTAAAGATAAATTTGCAAAAATTGTATACACAAAATGCCCTTCAAATTTTAAAAAGGATAATATTAATTTATTTTGATTAGATAGCATCATTAATTACATATTTTTGTGACTAATTTGACCTTATTTACTATAATTTTTCATTTTTCATTTGTATTGTTGTACAATATGTACCAAGACCCTTATTAAAAGATAAAATTTTAGAGAGAATAACCATCCATAGTATTTTAATGGAATAATTTTTTATTCATTTTATTTAAACTATTATAATGATATAAAGATAAATAAATTGCTTTTTTTTTTATAAAGTATAAATTAGGAAAACACTCTTTTGTTAGGAAATTCTCTCATATTATTTTTGAAACCATTGATATTTTATCATTAATTTCTAATTTTTAATTTTGAAAATAATATTATACATATTGGTTGATTATTCTATCTAAAATTATTAACATTATAATATGGGTCATTCAATGATGAGACATTGTTGGACTCAACACATATAATAGTAATACAACATTCAAATGTATAGCACTTGCTCCAAAAATTGATAAGATCATGAAAAATTATTAGTATTACTGTATAGCACTTGCTCCAAAAATTGATAAATCACAATATTTTCAATATTTCATTTACTGTATTATTTTAATATTACTTTTATAATTATTTTCATAGTGCGTAATAATATCATAATAGAAATGGTATGATGATAACATGTGGAACCCAACATGTAAGTTGTAACATATCCTTTAATTATATGACTGCTATATAAATTGATATATTTAAATATTATGATAAACCACGACAAATTTTAGACCCATATTATAAAATTAATTTATGATTAATAATCTGTTATATATTATAGTGCATCAAATGATACATAAGAGCTAGTTCGACGATAGAAGGTTGTTGCTATCAACGTCTAGGCGTGTGACTTCAAGTATATTAGTTAATATATTCAAAATATATAATTATGTCTTCATTCATGTAATTTTGGATAATAATATTAAATGACCATGTAATGACCCTACTTTGCATATTTCTTCATGTGTTATAATATATAGAAAATATTTGAAATTACAAGCTTCAAATTATATTTCAAATTACAAAAATTAAAGTAGTCGAAAGAAATGAAATAATACAATGTACGTGAGAGATCCAAGTGAAAAATAAAACTAAATCAATTAGTGTTTAGAATAAAGGATAATTTGAATAAATTTATGAAAAATAAGTTTATAGTTATAGATACAAAACGTTAATTCAGATATTATGTACTAGCAAAACTAATCAACAAATAATTTTATAATATAATTTATTTTACTATTATATTCTTTTTATTTTGATTCAATAAATTTAATTTAATTTTTAGTATTTTCACTCTTTTTTGTTTTGTTCTTTTTACTTCTTTAGTTCTTTTATCTTGTTTCAAATTTTTTTGTTGGGTTTTGGAACAAAAGTTATGTATTTGGAACAAAAGTTATGTATTTTGTTGGGTTTTTATGATTTTGTTGGAGTTTTGTTGTTTAAAATGGAACATCTTCATGCTATATGGCTTTTTAAAGTCTTGATCATTTTTTGAAGCAATATGTAATCGTGTTGTTATCGTGCTTAGGTTGTTGTCGTGTTGTTATCGTGTCGGGTCAACCCAAAGTGGTTCGTGTTGGTATCGTGTTCAGGTCGATATCGTGTTCTTATCGTGTCCAGGTCGATATCGTGTTCTTATCGTGTCGGGTCAACCCAAAGTGGTTCGTGTCGTTATCGTGTTCGGGTCGTGTCCAGGTCGTGTCCGGGTTTGAAGGTGGCGGGTTGGGTTCGTGTTCGGGTTTGGGGTTTCCTTAACAGGTTGGGTTCGGGTTTGGCCTTATTGGGTTGGGTCGTTATCGGGTTGACCCGATAACGACCCAATCCGCACGATTTGCCAGCCCTAAGAAAAATGTTATCAAAAGAACAGGCTATTTTTATAGGATGAAGTAAAATAGTAAAAGGTCTTTATTTTTATGGAATATAGAGAGGCTTTGTGTTAAAATGATAACACATCTTAAAGTGACACCGTGTCACAACACATCTAGCAATATTATAAACGCTACATAATATAGCGTGCTGGATATTGCAGGCCGAGAAAAAATTGCTGTATACAGTGTTGTATATTGTTGGCCGAGATTTTTGCACTTGAGTATTTTTTTTATTGTCATATGACAGCTTATTATTCGTTCACGTGTGCAAATGATTGGCTATGAATGATGGTATGATGTATTTTAAGAGGTTTTCTCATTTTAATGCACCCCTATATAGAGTATTAACTAATTAAATACATATTAATAAAATTTTATTTAATTGCTGTGATGCAATAAATAATTGGTCAATAATAGCCCTACTAATTTTATCTTTTCCCATTTCGAAAAGAATCAAAATTATCTACTATGAGCTCAATAATCGATAACAATAACATCGATGTTCAATAGCGTGCTGGATATTGCAGGCCGAGAAAAAATTGCTGTATACAGTGTTGTATATTGTTGGCCGAGATTTTTGCACTTGAGTATTTTTTTTATTGTCATATGACAGCTTATTATTCGTTCACGTGTACAAATGATTGGCTATGAATGATGGTATGATGTATTTTAAGAGGTTTTCTCATTTTAACGCACCCCTATATAGAGTATTAACTAATTAAATACATATTAATAAAATTTTATTTAATTGCTGTGATGCAATAAATAATTGGTCAATAATAACCCTACTAATTTTATCTTTTCCCATTTCGAAAAGAATCAAAATTATCTACTATGAGCTCAATAATCGATAACAATAACATCGATGTTCAATACTAATAATATATTTTGTGTTGTCAATTATTAATGTATTAGAAAATTGATATAATTTTCGATTCTCAAACTATATACGAAAACCACCTATATTTGATTTCATCTTTTGTCTATTTTCTACTCTTATTTGCTTGTTAAAGTATGTGTCGTAACCACCTCATTAAGTAGCAGTAGTAGCTTCCTAGAAACTTCATTTGTGGTCAGCGACAATCACACAAAAGTCAAGCGTGTTGTAGCCTCACCACTAAACCAACCTCACAAAAAAATGAAAAAACACTAAATCCTGATTGTTTCCAAACCCCCATGACTCCGTGTTTATGTGTGTTGCTCTGTTTCGGCATCAAAGCAGTTTCCTCCATCGACACTCTCACACAAGGAGACTATCTCGACTCCTCGTCTCAGCTCGACTCCCCCAACGGCCTCTTCACGCTACGCTTCTACACCCCTGGATCCAACCAATCCACACTAAACATTTACTTAGCAATCTTGTTCAACAGCGGCGCCGCCTCCGCTCTTGTCTCACACAAAGCAATCTGGATCGCCAACCGCGACGACCCCGTCCTCAAAAACTCCGACCCCCAGCTCTCCCTCGGCTCCCGAGGCGATCTCACCATCACCCGCGATGGAGGCGATTCCATCCAACTCTACACCCCCCGAGGATCAAACACCACTACAACTAACATAACCGCCACACTCCTCAACACCGGGAATTTCATCGTTCGCTCGAATCATGAACCACAACAAGTGCTATGGCAGAGCTATGATCACCCCACTGACACCCTTCTCTCAGGAATGAAGCTATCAGCAAACACCAAGATCACTTCATGGCTCACGCCGTCTAATCCCGTGCCCGGCCCTTTCACTCTGGAGTGGGATCCCAATCCAGGTTGATAGGAATCCACTTATATGATGGTTTCAGTATTCTTTTACATTGATATGAGATAGTTATATGGCATATTGGTGCTTAATATCACAAATTTTTTCTAAAATTTGTTTTTTTCTTACGAACCTTGAATTTGACACAATATCATGAACTCACATAGTTGTTGAATTTTTCCCACCGACGACAAATTCCAACTATATTTAAATGAGATGGATAACCATATCTGACTTCTAGGGACTTTGTTATCACATTATTGTCATTTCTCAGTGATAACCATATTTATGTGATGTATTAACAAATGAAATGTAGCCGAATTTTGTTTTTGGTGGAAAAAATAAACAACTAATTAAGTTTGCTATATTATATACAGTACCAAGTTTAAAATTTGTGGATTTTTTTTTGTAAAGTTTCATGATATTAGTTTCCAAATATGCTATAATATCCCTGGCTATATTTATATTTTTCGTTTCAATTGCCAATACAGGTGAGCTGGTCATCAGACGGCGAGGGATGGCGTACTGGAGGAGCGGACGCCTCGTGGACTATCATGACGACGATTTGGGGAATGTCAAGAATTTCGAGAATTTCTATATGAGGCCCGATCGCGACAACTTCAACTATAACTTAACTAGCGGGGGAGACTACTTCATGTACACAGTGATCCAGGGCGGGACGATGGAGAGTCGGAAGGTGACTTCAGGGTGGTTGCTGGACGAGACGGGGAACGTGTCGACCATCGATGACAAGGGTCTGAGGGTGGTTATGGCCAGCGTTTGCGATGGTTACAGGTCTAATGGTGATGGTTACAGCAAAGGGTGTGAGCTGTGGGAGCTGCCCAAGTGCAGGAACAAGAATCAGGTGTTTGATCAGCGGTCGGGAGATTTTAGGGATGTGAGAGGGCGATCGGTTATGCCAACTATCGACGGAAACGGGAGCCTTATACTGAGTGACTGCAGGGATACCTGCTGGAGATGGAGTGATTGCGAATGCGCGGGATATTCGAATTATATGGGACAAGACTATGGGTGCAGCTATTGGATTGGTGGAGATTTGGAGTGGGTGCAGGATAATTCTGGTGCCGATGACAAGATATATGTTCTTCAATCTCCCCCAAAAGGTACCTTGCTATATGCACATCATAACATTATTATCTTGAATGAGCTAACTTGAAATTTTTGTGACAGCAAAAGCGAAATCGTATATGGGAATAATCATGGGTGAAGTGGGTGCAATTCTACTGCTTACGTTGGCATTTGTTCTTTTGATCATGCGAAATCGTAAGGGTGAGCATTGCATGTTTGTATTTCTCTTTTTTATTACCTTGAAAGCAATAGATCTCAATTCTCATGCTATATTTGGATGATCATCAGTGAAAAGGGAGGAAAGATTACATGAACTCCTGACATTGGAGGGATATACGGGAAGTTACGAGCTCGAGAACAGAGGAGCCAATGGTCATCAGCTTAAGCTTTTCACTTATGCATCCATCATCTCTGCTACTAACAACTTCTCCTCCAACAACAAACTCGGAGAGGGCGGTTTCGGCCCCGTTTATAAGGTCTAATAATCATTCATAACTAGGACACCACTACTTGTTTACTTTGTCTTTGTGAATCAGTTAATCAACAATTTTCATGTACAGGGTAGAATAGGGGAAGGCCAAGACATAGCAGTGAAGCTTCTATCACGAAAGTCGGGACAGGGCTTGCTTGAGTTCAAAAATGAGCTCATACTCATTTCTGAACTGCAACATGTCAACCTTGTTAAGCTTATAGGATTTTGCATTCACAAAGATGACAAAATGATTATATATGACTACATGCCTAACAAAAGTCTTGATTGCTTTCTTTTCAGTAAGTCTCTCATCCACATTTCAATCATCAAATTAACAACGTTAGTTTAGTGAATACAAATTTTCACAAACACAGGTCCATCCAGGAGGGAGCAGTTAGATTGGGAGAAACGGTTCAACATCATCGAGGGGACTGCTCAGGGGCTACTGTACCTCCACAAGCACTCCCGCCTCAAAATCATCCATCGTGACATGAAACCAAACAACATACTACTTGATCAAAACATGACTCCCAAGATCTCTGATTTCGGCCTTGCAAGAATCTTCAAAGAGGATGTTGATGAAGTCAACACAAACCAACGCGTTGGGACTTAGTAAGTCACACATGATTAATTCCTACAGACCTTGTGATGCATAGTTATTCATAGCTTACAAATAGAAGTAATCTGTTGCAGTGGTTACATGGCCCCTGAGTATGCAATGCAAGGCATATTCTCGGTCAAGTCCGATGTGTACAGTTATGGAGTTTTAGTACTAGAGATTGTGAGCGGTAGGAGAAACGGAAGCTTCCACGAGATTGAAGGCCCTTTGAGCATCGTGGAATACGTGAGTTTCCAATGGTTTCATTATCTCTCATCAATTAGTGTTGAACTCTTTGAGATGATCATGTTTAATTGCAGGCATGGGAGCTGTGGAGAAAAGATGATGCATTGCAACTCACGGATCCAATGTTGAGGGATTCATGTGTGACGGAGCAACTGCAGAAATGCATTCACATTGGGCTTCTGTGTGTTGAGAATCAAGCAGTGGATCGACCAACCATTGAAGATGTTTTATTCATGCTCAAAAATGAGACAGCAACTCTGCCGATACCCAAAAATCCAGCATTTATCACAAGAAATAGTGTGTTTCAACAAGTGGACAAAGCTATACCACAACAGTTATCAAACAATCAAGTCACACTTTCTCAGTTATCAGGAAGATAGAACATAGAATAAATGTCCACTTTTTTTGTTTTTCATCCAAATATAATTATTCGTGTTATATTAATATATTACCTCAAACAAATGAAATTCTCTTCACATTTAAAAAAATCAAATCTCCCAATTGCGGATCCATGATTTTCGATACTGGGTTGCGAAAAATAATTATACTTGGAGTTTAAATAATCGGCTAATTCTATTTCTTAGAGCATCCTGATCCATGTTCTTAGCTAAGAGCACGGAAGTGTGCCCGGACCCACTTTTACTTTTTGTCCTTAGCTAAGAGCACAACACCTACATCCGTGCTCTTAGCTAAGGACAAGCTCAAGGGTCCCACCATTCTATTATTCAATTTAAATACTTCAATTACTAAAAACATTTCTACATTATAAAAATATATTTAAAAAAAATTACATAATTAAAATCCTAAAAAATAAAAATTACATAATTAAAATCTTAAAAAATAAAAATACATAATTAAAATCCTACAAATTAAAAATTACACACGTGGAAGACTAGTCATCTATCCCCAATTGCCTCTTGAGACCCCGGATCATTCCCTCATGTGTTGCAAGTTGATCCGGAGTCATGTTAGACGTATCGTTCAAATAGAGTTGACCCAAGAGGGCCCACAACTTGTTGTTCGGGGGTGGAGGAGGCACAAAGGGAGCGGGGGCGGGGGCGGATGGAGTCGAGGCGTGACGGCGGGTGGCCGTCGCCTTCTTCTTTCCTTGCGGCCGGCGGGAACTGCTCGGGCTAGCGTCGGGGCTACCCAAGTTAGTTCCGGCAAGCTGGGCAGCCACATCATCGGAGGCGCCGTCGGATAGGGCTACCGACCTCGACTGTTTGCTAGAGGGGCTGGAGGAGGCTGCTACTACGCCGCCCCTATACTTCGGATGTTGGCGCCCTTCCTGCCAACAATCGAGGTACTTGAACGGTTTCAACTCCAAACTTTGATAGGTCGCCAGGGCGGTGCTGAAGGAATTGGCAGCGTAAGCGTGCTTTCGAATTTCATAATTTAATAATTATTAATC
>NW_025952594.1:0-2000 GCF_023119035.1 Salvia hispanica | reverse complement strand
TTAATTCACACAGATGTGTGTGGACCGTTTCCAACTCAAGCAAGAGGTGGTTATTCGTACTTCATAACTTTTACTGATGATTTGTCAAGGTATGGATATGTGTATCTTATGAAACATAAATCCGAGGCCTTCGAGAAATTTAAAGAGTTTAAGTGTGAAGTTGAGAAACAACTTGGGAAAAGTATCAAGACTCTTCGATCAGATCGAGGAGGGGAATACTTGAGCCGAGAATTTCTTGATTACTTGAAGTCACATGGAATCCAGTCAGACTGGACACCTCCTGGTACACCTCAAATGAATGGAGTATCTGAAAGGAGAAATCGAACATTATTAGATATGGTTCG
The DNA here is from genome assembly GCF_023119035.1 of Salvia hispanica. Lineage (NCBI taxonomy): Eukaryota > Viridiplantae > Streptophyta > Magnoliopsida > Lamiales > Lamiaceae > Salvia > Salvia hispanica. The sequence continues at coordinate 1,656 of NW_025952594.1, read as the reverse complement.
ATCCATGATGAGCTTCGCCAGTCTCCCTTTATTCCTATGGGGCCATGCCTTACTAACGGCTATTTACATTCTAAATAGGGTTCCCTCTAAATCAGTTGAGAAAACACCATATGAGTTATGGTGTGGCAAGAAAGCAAGTCTTAACCATATCCGGACCTGGGGTTGTCCAGCTTTTGTTAAGAAAATGATGACTGATAAATTGGAAACTAAAAGTGAGAAATGTTATTTTGTGGGATATCCTAAAGAAACTAAAGGATATGAGTTCTACTGCCCTGGAGATCACAAGGTGATAATCTCTAGGAATGTGACGTTTCTTGAAGACAGTTACGTCTCCAAGGAACAAGGTCAAAATATAGTAGATCTTGAAGAAATTCAAGAACCACAAGATAACATTGAGGATGAGGGATTATCCACTGGATTGGACAATAACTCAGTGGGAGTTTTTGATGATCTATTGGGAGGGGAAATTACTCTTAGAGAGGACCTTAGAGAGACTCTCGAAGGACCACCTCAAGACAATGAGATGCATCAAAGACAAGATGATGCAATAGTTGCATCACCTCCACCTCAAGAAGATCATGGGGATATTCCTGAACCTTCTCACATACAGAATGAACAGCCTGAACCAGAGCAAAACCAACTCAATAGGCCCACCTGAGAGACTGAATCTAAGGTCCTCTCTAAGAGTAATTTTGCGTATTTTCTCTCTAATGTTACGTTATCTCTCCTCCCCACAATGGAGAATAAATAACCATTATATAGATGAAGAGTCACTAGGGTTTCATGATTGTTGGGCTTATGGACTATTATAATTATAGCCCAACTATAATTACTTAATCTATATTAATCTAATTCTAGCCCATTACCTTTCAGTATAATGAGGATAAAATAAGATTTGAATTGCCTCTGTCATTAGTAGGATTGACAAAGATTACTGAAGAAGTGGCTTTGAGTCTAAATCTAGAGAAGGGCAGTTTCAAGTTGAAATATGTGGATGAAGATTGCGAGGAGATCTTAAAATATGTGGATGAAGATTGCGAGGAGATCTTATTAACCAGAGATGTTGATTTGCGACTTTAGGCAAGGCACTCATACAACTGTTTGTTCGATGATAAGATTAGGTCCACTTTTCTAGTTCAATTCATTTCTAAGCAAACACGTTTGCAATTTCTTAAGTTTGCGGAATTAAATGGCTTACATATTGTAAAAGCTTCGTTATTGTGTTGCATATAGCAAAAGAGTTGCAAATTTCAGAACGATTCAATCCCTTGAATTACTTTTAATGCTTTAATTGTGCGGTCTCTTTTATTTTGTCATTGGATTAAACTTTATCAAGATTGTATGGACTTTTATATACTCCCTCCATCCCCCAAATATTATCTCTTTTTGACCCGATATGAGTTTTAAGAAATCTAATAAAAAATGAGTTGAAAAAGTTAGTGAATATGGCATGTGGGTCCTGTTTTTATATATTAGTTTTATAATAAAATGTATGTAAGAATGAGTTAGTGAACTGTGAAATATGGGGTCGACAAAAAAAATGGTAAAAAGTTAAATGAGACAAATTTTGTGGAACGAACGAAAATAGACAAATGAGACAAACTTTCAGGGACGGAGGGAGTATGTTTATAAAGTGATCTACGTAAGTATGACACT
>NW_025952593.1:0-1000 GCF_023119035.1 Salvia hispanica | reverse complement strand
TTATGAAGGATCTCATGAGCATGCAATATAATGGTTCTCGGACTATGTACGAGCATGTGATGGACATAAATAACATCTCTTCTAAGCTGAAATTAGGATTATAGGTGGATGAGGATTTTCTTGTCCAATTCACCCTAACTTCCTTACCTCCTCAATATGGACCATTCCAAATTGATTCACTATAAAAGATTAGTGGACTCTTAAAGAATTGGGAAACGTATTGGTCTAGGAGGAGCGTAAGATGAAGAAGTATGGAATGAGTGCATCTCATGCTCACATTGCAACCGAATGAGCATCTAAAAGATAATATTCATTCGAATTTATCATTCTTGTGGCATAAAGGAACTGGATCATATTTCTAGTGAAAGAATTAGAGGCTTATAAAGGATAATATTCATTCGAATTTAGACTTTACAAGCATTACCGTTTGTGTGGATTGTATTAAAGGTAAACAAACCAAACACAATAAGAAAAATGCCACAAGAAGCACTGAGCTCCTTGAAATTATACATACAGATATTTGTGGACCTTTTGATGTCTCGACTTTTGGTGGAGAAAAATATTTTATCACCTTTATTGATTATTTTTTCGCGTTATGAATTTATTTATTGCAAGAAAAATCTCAGGCATAGTTGAACATTTTATGACTGAGGTTGAAAGGCAATTAAATAGAAAGGTGAAAATTATTCGATCTAGAGGTGGTGAATTTTATGGTCGGACCACTAAAATAAGTCAATTACATGGACCTTTTGCCAAATACTTAGAAAAGCATGGCATTTATGCTTAATATACTATGCCAAGTACGCCTCAGCAGAATGATGTTGCTAAGAGACGAAACTGAATTCTCATGGAAATGATTAAAAGTATGATAATTCTACCTTACCCATATTGTTGTGTGAATTTATACTCTTAGAACCGTTATTTATGTATTAAACCGGGTTTCTAGTAAGGTTGTACCAAAGACTCTCTTATGAACTTTGGACAGGTAGAAAACCCAGTT
>NW_025952592.1:0-14947 GCF_023119035.1 Salvia hispanica | reverse complement strand
TTCTTTCGGCACGAGATTTAAGAAAGTTGTGTTTAATGAGTTAAATAAAGTAGAACGATAATATAGTAAGAGAGGGTTAAAGTAAAAAAAAGAATAAAGTAAGTGTAATTAGATGTTTTGTTTTTAGCCAAAAAAGAAAAATGACTCAAATAACTTGGGACAACCCAAAATGGAATACGACTAAGTAACTTGGGATGAGGGAGTATTTCGGTCCATTCCACAATAATTGTCACACTACATTTTTACCATAAATGGTAAGTAGGTCTCATATTCCACTAACTCACTCCACTCACATTTTATTATAAAACCAATATAAGTTAGTGGGTCCTACATTCCACTAACTTTCAAACTTTTCTTTATATTTCTTAAAACTCATGCTCACAATAAAAGTGACAATTATTATAGGACGGAGGGAGTAACTTATTCTTATTATACTAGTAGTATGTCCTAGAGAACATTATTCAATCCACTTTTAGTACCATCAAACTGTATATATACCTATATAGGGATGTACTAGTATAACAACTAATTTTAAGGTTATAACGTACATCAATCTCTATGTTCATGTGCACAAAAATGCAATATTGTAAACACTAAAATGCAATATATATTTGTAGAAGCTATAAATGAATTTCGGCATTGCATTTTTGTTTTATGCAGATTGCATTTTTATTGTTAAGTTTTGCATTTTAGATATTGACGCTTAATTTGCATTTTATATATAGACGGATTGCATTTATATATGTGAAAATGCAAAACTTAACAATGTAAAATGCAATTTATGTGAAAATGCAAAACTCAATACTATAAAATGCAACTTTACCTACAACTAAAATGCAATCTGCGGAAATGCATATACATCTAGATTGCATTTTTGTGTTTAAAGTATTCATGTTTTGTGCCACATGAGCTAGAGATTGGATGATACGTTGATCTTAAATAAGGGGACACCCTAGTGCTCCCCTATATATATATATATAAGAACAAATAGTAAAAAAAAATCACTACACAACTTAAGAAAATAATTAATTATCTCACGGCCAATACTTTCTCTGTCCCAAGTTAAATATCATATTTGAGTAATAACACAAGACTTTAGGAAATGTTGTTTAACAAGTTAAATGGAAAGAGAATATAACATCTTTTGTGGTATGAACTACGAAGGAAAATGTGACATCTACCTTATAACATAGTGATATTTCACTGCCTAAATATTTTCAATTTTTTATGAATACTCCATCTTTGGGCAATTTTTCAAAAATACCCAAAAATAGACTTACAAAATAAAAATTATCAAAAGACATAATACCATGCATCAAAAAATAAAGATGTAGGATGCCAGATTTTTTTGGTTGAGAGAATTGAAAAAATTATCAAATACTATGATAAAATCCAGTATTTTTAAAAGTTGTGAGATTGACTGAACAGTGATTAAACTTGAAAAATTTTTATGCAAATTATCAAACACATAATAAATACCATGCATCAAAAAATAAAGATGTAGGACGCTAGATTTTTTGGTTGAGAGAATTGAAAAGGTTATCAAATACTACTATGATATAATCCAGTATTTTTAAAAGTTGTGAGATTGACTGAATAATGATTAAACTTGAAAAAAATTTATGCAATTTATCTTAAAATAGTACTCCGTAATTATCATTTTGCTATTTTGAATGTCCACAAAAAAAATCTCATATAAAAATGAAAACTTTTTTCTCATACTTTACCCACCTTTTTTCTTTCTCATTCTTATTTTTTCTCTTTTCCTCTACTACTTACTTTTCTTTTCTCTCTTACTTCACCAATTTTCATTTAAAAAAAAATTGTTTACAAATAACACTATTTTTTTGGACGAAGAAAGTATTCAAACAAACATGGACCACCTATAAATATAATACTATCACTGCAGTGTCTCATGTCATGCAACACTGAAAAGACCATAAACGAAACATACCAACACGATAGCCTCTCGACCAAAATTAGGTGGTTTTTGCATTAGGCGCCGAAATATTGGCCAAAAGACACCAAAATTTTATGAAGCAGAAAGAATGAAAATCCATCATTCTTCCATGAGTCTTGTAGTTTGATGCAGCAGCATTTAGATCAGCTGCTGTGTTTCTATACAAACTTTTGCCAAAGGGGTAAAAATGCTATACAGTCGTCAGTGCCTCTTTCCTTGTTTTCTATGGGAGAACAAAAACCCTTCTTTCTACTCTTTCTTCCTATTTAACGTACCTAATTGATCATATCGCCAGTGATCCTTCGGCCAGTTGGTTTTCATCTGGAGCATCTGCCTGGAGTTTAGGTTTGCTCATAGTCTGAGAAAATCCGTACCCAAGAGAGCTTCCACTGGTTTCTGAGAGCTGCATGGGGAGAAGTGTTGTGCCATGTTTACAAGATCAAGTGATGAGATGTGCAAAATTTATAGGAGTATATTTGTTTAGAATTTGCATACCTCTGTAAGCTCTGAGAGGTGGCGCGATCTGAACTCATTGATTGTGGTAACTATCTCTGACATAGGCAATTTAGCCTGAAACAATACACAACATTTGCATGAATACAGTCAAATAGCTAATGAAAATGTACAAAGCAATCGGTTAGAAGCTTGATTGATTCCAATAGATGTTTATGCAGCTATGTGGGATCATTATTACATGGTAATAACAACTTTCTTTCTAGCCATCTGGGGGAACTTTTATCCACCTCATCTCACTGAAAACTAATGTGAAATTTACTGAATGCAAGTTGTATTCAGCTTGCCATGCACAAGAATAACTTTCAGCACCCACTATAGCTTCTGCTCTTAGTTGAGCAGGTATAGAATTCACTAGGGTGGGAATGAAAAATAATCAGCAGACTTTCAGTGAGAATTTTAGTTCAACAAATTTTACTTTAAAACTCTTACAAACATTTAACATGGGTAACCATATTTTATGAGCCATTCTACTTACTTGTGAAAGAACAGCCGCAGCTAACTGCAAACTCGGTTCCAAAGTCTCAGGGACAACCTGTTACAATTTCCATACAAATTGGGAAATTCAAAGACAATATGTAACAAGAATGATAAACCATATTATCGATAACTCAAAGCATGGGCTACTTTTATTATGGAGAAACCTCAATAAAATTTAGGAAAAGCAACAGTAGAAACATACCGCCGTTGCACCAGCTTTTTCTAGATTTAGGCCGTGATCAACATCATGAGGCGGACAAATGTTTTGACATTAGGAAAGTACTTGCTTAAAGCCCAAACAGTTCTGTAATTAGCTCCAGGACTATCCAAAGTTATTGCTGCTGCACAGGCTCTTTCAGCACCCACTTTGTGGAGGACCTGAGTACCAGGTTATAAAAGATTAGGTACCAAATGACTTTTAAGTTTAGATAGCCATAAGCGGATCTTGGACAGTTAAAAAACAATGGGTACCAACTACCAAATGCCTTTGAGTCTTAATAAACCGTATGCAGGTCATGATGATTTTTTTACCTCTCGACTACCAGCATCACCAAAGTATACTGGAAGGTCAAGTGCACGCCCAACAGCAACTCTATCACTGAAATTATGAATATTAAAGATCAGCATCTTACTGGTTGAACAGAATGCCAGCCTATTCGAGCTCACTGCTCTTTCCAGAGATCTGGCTGGCCAGTCTTCTTTTATACATCAATCACAACAGAACTTTAGATGCTTTACACAGTATGCATATCAAATATAGCCTTATAAGGCTTAAATTTCCTAAAAGTCACGTCTTCCAAATGATGACAATATGCCAAAATGTAGGAAGCAGTCGTACCTCCTGACATCAAGCGCAACAAATGGAATTAATCGTTCAGAGAGAAGCTGGGCAATAATCTGTAAAATTAAAATGGAAATCAGATAAATAGCTTTAAGATATAGTGACTACGTTAATGTTGACATATCCAGAGTGGTGTTAGTGGACTTTATGGAACATGACCCAAGACTGTATAGTTACCTGGCCAACACGTCCAAAACCACATATGATTATATGATCTTGCAAATCATCCGTCTGAAGAACACAAGGAAACAATATTATAACCTTTCATAGAAGATACCTTAGGAACATGAACTGACTAAAAGATGAACATGGTCACACAAAAGCTGGTTTATTTTACCAAATTACAATTTCAGAACCCCTGATAAGAAAAATCAGCCTTTCAGTGGTAAGTACCAACCAAAAATCCAAGTACGAAGACAATTGGATCACAACTTTAATATTAGAAATGGAGGTCAGAAGAAACAGAAGGAAATATGATAGGTAAGAGTATCAGAACTTGTTTTTAATCTTAATGGATCAGCTTGAGGGTCAAATACTATTTAGCAGAGAACTAGAAACTAAGATGAGAAAACAGTGCATATTGTGGTCATGAAAACACATTATTTAGTTAGATCAAATCTTTTTCCAGCTAACCTCACTCTCATCAGGCAATAGATTTCGAACATCATGCAGCTCAAAGCGTGATGCTATCAATTGGCCTCCAGCAGCTAACCAAGGAGTCAATGCCATTGAAATTCCAACCACAAGAAAAAGTAGTGACGACATCTGTGAGGACATTATTCCCTGCAAAGAAGAAAATTCATGAATAGTACTTCAAAAGTTCACTATTTAATCATCTTGAGCAATATAATAGCTTGAAACAATCACTTGAACCTCATACACGTGAACAATAAGCACCTTAAATTAGAAATGCATGTCAACAAAATTATAAGGGCAGTGGGCAACAAAATCTCATCTGTCATAGACAGTGAAATAAAGGGGATACATTTTCTGTGGAACTGGAGAAAGCTATATCCTCAAATGGAGTATCTTTTAAGTCATAAAGTAGCAACTTAGTTTTGGTTCTTGAGCTTGCATGAAATGCAACATCATTTTCAAACCACGAGCATTACACATCTGAATTAACTGTCGACAGTATTTTTTGTTTGTAAGAAATCTAGAGCCGTTATATGCACAATAGCTTCAAGGAACTTGAGGCATGCAACAAATAAGGGCAAGCAGTCCAATGGTGCAAACAGGAATAACTTGTTAGTTATACCTGGTTAACAGCTTCACCAAAAGCTACAAAGCAAATTCTCCACCCGGTGCAAGTAGAAGTCCAACTCTTATTGCTGATATAATTGAAACACCAAAAGTTTTCCAACAAGGGCAACCAAGATGGTCTTGCCAGCAATTAGAAGGGCGAGTGTTCCTGTAATAACTGGGAAATTTGAAGCTAGAAGTTTTGGATCAATGGACATTCCAACCTGCGAATAATAACATGTTTCATGTGAAACACCATAACTAAAAAGTTTTAAAAAACTCACTAGAAAGTTGCCAATCAATCTGATCCTGAACAACCAAAGCATTATGAAGGAACAAAGCAATCAACAAAATCATGTGCTGGAAAGATGCAGTTAAAGAGAATGGAAAATTGTAAAGCCAAGGAATACACAGCCCAAGTATCAATCTTGAATCATCTTATATAAGGTTCATGGGGAAAATGGCAAAGGCTTAAAATTTCAATCCAATAACTGCAGGTTTACAACACCACTCATATATGACCATACCGTCATGAAGAAAAGTCCCAATAGAAGCCCGGTAGGGAGCAATATCAGATTCGACCTGCAAGGAGAATTCAGTTTCGGCTAGAAGCAATCCAGCCAAAAATGCCCCTAAAGCCATGGAAAGGCCAGCCTGTTTTAAGATCAAGAATGAGAAATAACAGCATTATTGTGACGACTCAAAAGAACTACTACCAGGCACATGAAAACAAGAAATAACCACCATAAAAAGAATTTACGTACCCTCGCAGTAAGGAGACTAGTGCCTAAGATAACAAGCAAAGTACATGCAGAAAATATTTCTGCATTTTTGTTCTCAGCAATTTGCTTATAAATTGGGCAAGCAGCTGCGAAAGGCAGAAAACACCAAACAATTTTTAATGGACAGAGCAACTGCAAAAATGCATTTACTTGATTCATGAGTGTTCTACTCTTAAACAAAGATAATAATTGTCAACAAACTCTTGTTGGCTCCACAGAAAGGAAAGAATGGCGATGACTAGATAAATGCATGAAAGAGTTGAATTCTTACCAAGCGTCCACCTGCAATAATGGCCGAGATGGCAACAACTGCCTTCACGGCAGCCAATCCAAGCGCTTCAGCAATTGCTTGAAAACCAATCTGGAAAACCATTGAAACAGTGGTGAATAAAACAGTGCCAACCAAAGCTGCAGAAACTTTGTGCTTGGTAATTATGGAAGTATTCAGAGATCCACTTAGCAATTTATCATGGTACAATCCATTTCAATTAGCATCATATGGCTGAATATGAAAATATGGAGGGTAAGAGATAGGTTATCATGTCACAAGAAATTTTCCTTCAGTCTGTTGAGTAAAAAATAAATACAAGATCATTACCCCTCCTTTAGACGAACTAGGTGAAACAAGGGGTATCAGTATGAGCAAAACCACCACTGCCAAATCCTGTAACAAACACAGATATTTGAAAAAGGAATGCATATAGTTAAAAGTAATAAAGATGACCCCAAAACTGACATCCCTGGAAGGAAGGGGGATGGAATAGAATATTATCAAATAATGTGAGAACAGATAGTCAGATACCTGGAAAAGTAACACGGGATGTAGGCTCGTCCATGGCGTGATGTGCTCTGCCACGCTCTTGCAATACCTACAGACACCACACAGAGATTATGAACTTAAAGAAGAACAAGGAAAATTAAGCAAACTGAGAAAGTAAATATCGAATGCAGAAGTAAGAGAAAGATTTATATAAAAACCCCAAAGTCTCTGACTAACTGTTGAAAATGTTCACCTGAAGGACAACAGCAGTTGAGGATAATGCAAGGCCATTCCCGATGACAATTGCAGCAGGACCAGCCAGACCAGCGGTATGATGAGCAATTAGGCCAACAACTACAGCAGTCACCAGCACCTAAATTTCACCAAAAATTAGAAACATGTATAAAGATCTTAAGCTTCATCCATGCTCATGACAATGCTCTAAATAAAAAATAAATAGGATTATGTAGTTTGGTCACCTGAGCTGAGCCCAATCCAAACACATATTTCTTCATTGAGCTTAGTCTTTCAACAGAGAGCTGTCACAAAATAATAGTTTGAATGTAACAAAATGAGCATATAACTAGAAGGTGAATTGTCAAACACAGACCAAATTAGACAAAGCTCTACCTCAAGGCCAATATTAAATAGCAAGAAGACAACCCCAAACTCAGCAATGGCCTTAGTTGCATGTACATTGCGAATAATAGAGAGACCATAAGGTCCAATTAAGATCCCAGCAGCCAAGTATCCAAGAACGGGACTACCTATATTTTCCAGCAGGGAAGAGTATAATCAGTAAATGCTAATATGACACAAAATCAAAATAAAATCTTTCTGAAAGAAATATGTAGGTTATTTAGAGAACAATGTAAATAAAATCAAAACTACTATAAGATCTGGCTGAATAATATGCTACCAATCAATATGAGCAACCCAAATAGAGAGAAAAGATACTATCAAGGAAACCACACGCTGTAATAAAACAAAGTTTTGTGTAAGATGGAATCAATTGATTACAAGTAGGTCAGAAGTACTTCAATGCTGCTAAGATCCGCTCACTTTTCAAAGAAATCTGGAAGTGCTGTTAGAAGAAACACTTGTTACTCATACCTCCAGGGATTTTCTGGAAAGAGGCACAAATATGACACTTGCAAGTAGTAGCCATAACATGTCAAAGAGGGAAGCTTCTTCCTCGTTTATCTGGTAAATCAAAGGAAAGGAAAAAATGACAGATCGGTTAGTTGAAAACTGACATGTGCTCATATCAAATTAGACCAAGTAGTATGAACTGGAATCATGCCTCTTGATGGGGAATCATCTCCATTAATTTCTTCAGTTTAGTTGGAAGTTTCTTTATTTCTCGGACCAGAGGCTTTGCAGTAGTTGACACTTCATCAACCCCAGTGGTGATGATGTCCGGCTGTTGATATAACTGTTTAATCCTTTCACCTCGATTGATATAAATCATAGCTCTGCAATCAATTTCAGCAGCATTGGAAATATTAGCATCTTCTCTTACACATGGAAAGCTGAATAAGCAAATCTTGCATATTGGGTGAAATATTTTAAAATTCATTCGTGAATTCAAAGCATCAATTCAAGTTGTTTTTCGGAGGTAGAAGGTACTAGAAATGTCCAGTATAATGTTAACGTTACCCTGCTCCTACAAGTAATGATCCAAAAACCAGCTTAGGCAATTGCTTCTTTGCAGACTCCACAAGGCCATGGAAAATGGAACCTGGTGTGAACTCTTCCTCATCTGCCGTAGAAGAAAAAAAGATGCAGAAAAGAATCGGGATGATTTCTTCAGTAATGCTTTTGGAGCACTTAACGGAGAAATCTCCTTTGTGGATTCTTTCTGCATCTCCTGTACCTACTTTGAATAGATTTTAACTTCTCTTTATCTGTTTCACTGTCCTTGAGGACTTCCACGGTCAACTTTCCATTCTCTTTGTCACTCTCATATGACAAACTTGACTCCTCCGATTGTCCATGTAACTCTGCAACCTCAACAACACCATCTGCACTACTTCCTTGAGATACTTCTAAATTGTTGATTCCTCTGCAGTAGACTCCGTATTCTCAATGCTAGACAGGGCAAGTTTTTTTCTGCCCTCTGCAATGCAACCTCAGCTTCATCAGCATGTTGCGCAGCCTCAAGTTCGTTAGCTACAGCTTGCTCCGCTAAAGCATAATGTTTGCCACATCTTCTTCTGCTTTAGAAGCCTTAATCTGTGCTTGCTCAGCGGCACATTCAAGCGGTCTACTTCCTTTTGTAATTCCTCTTTTCTGCTTTGCACCCTTCTGAGCTCATCCTCACACTTCTCTAGATGATCTTGACATTTTTTTACATCCTCCTGAGAAGCCAAGAGTACTTCATCATCACTTGAATCATCCTTTTCAATATCGTCCTCAGGATCACTTTCTTTAGAAGCATTTGAAAATCCATTCCTTTCATTTGCAATCTTCAATGAGTCAATAGCCACATTGAGTCTTGCCTCCGCTGAAGAAAGAGCCAATGTTGCTTTCTGAACTTCTTCTTTGACAATAGTCTCTTCGTTTATGACATCTTCAATGTCACCAAGGGCCCTATTGACATCATCCCATGCATTTTAGCTTCATCCTTAAGTGCTATAGCAGTTTCTGACAATGTCTGAGCTTTCTCCTCAAACATTGTACTGCTTAATACGTGCAACATCTAAATCTTTCAGTGCCTTCAACAACGCTTCCTTTAGTTCATCCAAACTAGGAGCCTCGTCTCCTTCTTCCTCACCAATGTCCCCAGACACAATAGATTCAAGGCCGGCCTCTTCCTCGCCAGTCTTAATGACCTCCGCATCTCTGCCATTTCCATTTAGATAAGCTACTGATTCACTTCCCTGACATCGTGACAGAATCACACGCTTTGAAATACTATTAAGATTTCTAGAGTTGTATAAGGCAGAACCACTAGAACTGTTATGCCACTGCCAGAAACTGCCGTCATTGAAGTTCGACCACTGGCTGAAATAACATAGCGCGAGCAGTTCTTCTTCAACTTCTTTGGTGAATTTGTTCCCGCATAAAGTCTTGAATCCCCAAAAAGTTACGGCATATACGCTTATACTTCAAACTAGTCCCCAAATTCAATGTTTCCGGGGCCCTGCAACCAGTGATTTCACCTCCATATAGCACATTTGACCGAGACAAACTACAAGCGGCATCCATCACTCCTGTTTCAGGAATAACAAATTCATCAACAAATTCTATTATACAATTCTGGCAACTAATATAGCTTCAGATCAATCTGAAAAAAAGGTGCAAATCCTATGCAAAACGAAACATAAGCATTTCTTCTAAACAGCATTTCATGTTCATTCTGTGTGTAATTCAAATACGACGCATCAATACCAGATCATTTTCTAAATATACTGGAAATACCCGACAATATGTGCAAAATGCTACGCATTTAGCTGATTATCATAACTACAATCCCAGTCAAACACAGTCGTACGGCCCGCACAGCTCATTTATCTCTCATCGACCTCACACCATCACAGAACTTGCATCGAAACAAAAAAAATGTCGAAAAATTAAGCATGAACAATCAAATCAAAGGTACGTTTTCCGAGCTAATTTAATTAAAAAGCATAATCATCAATCTCCATACAATCCACAATTGACAAGGCAGAGTCCTGAACACGCAACCGAGAGAGAGAGAGTAGTGAGAAGCTAACCAGTGGAGAGCGGAGGAGAGCGAAAACTGGTGCGTGGAAATGGCGAAAAATGGAGGCGGAAATATTAAGGCAGGCAGAGAAAGTGACGGAAGTGATAACGGCAGGAGGGCCAGTTTGACGGTAGATATATTTGCCGTCCGCCTTCTTTGCTTACTCAAAAATAAAGTGGAAAATTGGAAATACAAGTTTATTATTGAAATATTACAATAGGTGGATAAATAAAGAAATATTGGGCGTGGAGCCCGTGATATTCAACATTTTCTTGAATATTGGCCTTTGCTATTCATGTAAAGACTCTTGCATTTTATCGATGCAATGAAACATATCTCAACAACCACAAATTATGATATAGTACTACAACTTCCAAATCTACTCATTCTCTAAATATAAATTACACTCTTGAAGTTTTGACTTCTGATGTTTCTTTTGGGGCAACAGTTCAACTGGCATTCATTATGAATTAATGATATAGTACTACTATATTTCCTTTTCCAAACAAATAACGAAAAAGAGATTTAATTTTATACTCCGCTTCGTATTTTTTAGACATTTGGGGTTGAGAGAAAAACATTTCCAATGTCTATTTCACGTATAAAGGTAAAATATCTTGTGATACAAAGTATTGTAGTCAATTTTTATGAAAGCGAGATTGTGTGAACGGAGTGGATTCTCAAGTAATTCCAAAATTCCAATTATGTCTTGTTAAAAAGTATATTCTAGGGTGGCAGAATTGTTCCTTTCTCATTTTTCTTGAATAATTTATTCATTCACGAAGTTATATTCAAAATAAAAAGAAATTAAACGTTCTAATTCAGTTTCAGATTATTCATTCGAGGAAGAAAACACAATAAAACGAAAACACCGGCCTTTTTTGCTTGTAGGTTTGCAACTAAGATGGGTCTTCATCTAACCTATACATACTGGTAGTGGTAGATTATTTAATTCAGTTTCAATGCAATACGAACTCCAATAATACTAGTGTTTTGGAAAATATAGTATGTAAATTACATACTCCGTGTATAGAATAAATGAGATGATATTAATTTGCATATAGACTACATACCGCTCTTATTAGAACCAACTTATTATTGTATTGCTTGAGATCAATATTTGGTAGGCGGTGATGATATAAAAACATATCACTTGGTAGGTGGTGATGGTTTCAACATTTTTTATAGGTTGGTTGACTTGGTTCCAATTATTTTCTCTCAAAATAACACTGGAAAGTGGCAGAGTAGTAGTACTCAATATTCAGTAAGCAATACACTTTCAAAGATGGAACCATGGAATGGCATATAAGATTAAATAACAAAATTTTGGTCAAACAAAATCCTTAGTTTTTTCATGCAACTTATTTTGGTGTAAAACACAGCGTTAGTTATATTTACTTTGAGATATCTTAATATTGTGGGATCCATACATATGCAAGTTATAAACGTATGTATAATGCCTTTATATTGTGCTTATTTCTCAAAAAACAATTTAATCCATATGTGATTTATATAATAAATAAGCCCTAGTTTCTGAATTGGTAGATAAACACATTTAAAGTGCATTTAATGGCCCAATATAGTGTTTGATATGTTGGTTAACTTTTCTTGTGGCCCGTTTAATGGATAAGGCCCGTTGAATTAAGGCTGAAAAATGGTGTTTTATTATCATGGAAAATTGAATGATAGTAATATATGCAACATCTGCATCAATATTAAATTACATGGAATTTACTAATATGACTCGCCTTAGAAATATAGAAAAGTCGAGGATAGTTTTGGAATATCCTACTATAAGTGTGGCTTTAAAAAACAAACAAACATGTGATATTAAGGACCGTAGATAACATACCATCAATTCAAACACCATAAATGAAATGAAAAACCAAGAAAACATTTCTACAAAATGATTGTGTTCTTATCAAAATGAAAGATAAACTTCAATTCAAACACGGGCTTCGAGTCTAATACTACTATAGGAAGGTTAAGCATGCCCAACTTCATCGGACCTTAATGAATAAAGCATAGTACTACTATACATAATTATATACCTGCAAAAAATTGGAAAATTCGAATTACAAGACACAAACAACATAACTAGAAAACCCAAATGTCGAAAAACAATAGGCAAATCTTGGTGTATAAGAAAAAACAAAAAGAGTGATGAAACGAGTCTCATTATAGGACTAGTCTTCTTCTGGCTTCTCCTTAGACTCATCGTCCCCTCCCTCCTCGTTGTCCGGATCCGCCTTGGGCTCGTCGTCATCTTCCGCAGCAGCGTCCCTCCTCCTCGTTTTCGGCAGCAGCAGCGTCGGCAGCAGCAGCGGCAGCAGCAGCGGCAGCGCGGTGCTCTTCGTCATTCTCGGCGGAGCTCTTCCTACCAGCGTCGATAACGTGCTGGTAGTTTCCCTTCTCCATGAAGAGCTGGTGGAAGTGGTGCTTGCAGTAGAGGATTCCGTCCAGAGCAGCGTACGACGAGTGCGTCAGCGCGCACCCGCCGTGCGCGCACTTGAAGCACGATTTGTGGAACGACTCTCCCTCCAGCCCTATCTGCATTTCAATGAAATCAAATTAGGGTTTCCAAAGAGGGAAATAAGCCCTAGCTAGAAATGGAATTAAGATCACCTTCTCGAGTGGATACACAGTTTTGCCGCATGCAGGGCATTTCTCTTGGGTCCCACAGAACATACTAGACATTTTGCTCGGTGCCCTTGTCTACATGTCAAATACTGAAATTAGAACTATGATTTTTCTTTTAATCTTATTTTTTCTGATAGATTTGATAAGTGCATAAGAAAATCAAACATTTGAAGTACTTACAAGATCCTTGCTCTCATGCTTTCCTGTATACACATTCATTACAAACATAAAAAAAAAGAAAAGAATTACTATCAATGGCCACCACAAAAAAAAAATATGCACCAAAATCCATTATATACATATATAGAATTGAATGATCACCAGAATGGAAATTCTTGCTGAAATTTCCGGACTCCTTAAAAAGCTGTTCAAATGTGTCTTGCAGTAGAGAACTCCATCCATGGAAGAGTAGTTACTCATCTGCACATATATAAAAGATTAATTACTAACAAAATTTAACGTTAAATAAAGTATAGATGTTCAAATACCACAAGAGTGCCTTTGCAGTGGCTGCATTTGAAGCAGGATTTGTGATAAGTTTGCCCATCGAGACAACAAATCCACGAAATAAACAGTCTTGTCGCAAGCACTGCATTTATCCAGAGTTCCTGTGAACGATGATGCCATTTTCCTCCTCTCACTTTTTTTTCAAGAATGATCTAATCCAAAGGGAAATCGAATTATTTGTCTGACTTATAAATATGCACGATTTGCTTCTTCTTCTGTTTGTGTCAGCAAATTTGCCACAATTTTTTCATGCTCTAAAATGGCAATGATTTAATCCTATTATTAAACTGACACGTGGTTGGATATATATATATCCCAGTCTTTTGAAAACAATGGAGGATCATCAATGCTGCCATAAAATTTGATGGAAAATCCGCCTAAATTGGAGGTAAATAGGGCCATGTTTTTTTCGCTTGTTCCATTACACATACGTGAATAAGGGTCTACATTTTTTTGGAGGGAAGATTATTTTTTAATTTTTTTCTCTTTATTATTTGATCATGGTAGTTATGTTATGTTAACAATTCACAGTTACATGGCTTGCTTGATATATACACACACATATGCAAAAAAAAAAAAAAACTACGAGGATGTGCCTGTTTTGAGCATCTAAAAATTAACTAATGACCATTAATTATTTTTACAAAATACAAAGCATTCAAATAATATACTAGTACAATTATTTTATATAAGGCAATTTGTCGTACGATGTAAGATCTCCCCCATGTATGATATTATGGAATTTATGTTGTGCATTTTGTTTATATGATGGCAGTGATAATATTGTTGATTAGAGAATGAATGGATTATTGTTTTGTTAACTAGGCATAACTTAAGTATTAAAGTTGAAGTATCATAAAACTCTAAAAAGCTAGAGATTGTGAAAGCTTGAAGCCCAGGAACATTGAAGTGATTGTCAAGAGCATTAGGTGGCTAATGACTGCTATAAATCCTTTTATTTTGGGGTCATATATAGCATTCTATTTATAATATTGTACTAAATGAATAAAAAAAGGAAAATGTTTTAGAGACATAATGTCTCCAAGCCATAATGCCATATTGAGGCTAAAATAGTCATTTTATATTTTTATTTAAATTTATGTTTTATACATATACCATACTACCTCATGCATATAAAATATTTATTTATATTTAAGAATTAATTATTTAGGAAATTGTATGTATATTTATGGAAGGCTTGATTTAAGCAAATATTGTGATTGTGATTTCTCCTCCTCCACATTCCATCGCCCATCTTTCTTTCTCATACTCTAACTTCATTATTTCTCTCTCATCTCTACCATTTCTCTTTACAAAATTGATGCTCTAGATCTCATTCTTTTCTTTTTTCCATCTCTATCATATTTTGCGCTTTTGAATTGATTTCAATGGAGACATAGAGGAGGGGGTGAGGGCTAGCCCTCCCCAAAATTTTTTTAATAAGATTCTATAAAATTTTCAACATTCTTATAAACTAGCTTTAGCCCCTTTCCCCAAATTAATATCTTTGGGG